>NW_012097338.1:0-534 GCF_000956235.1 Wasmannia auropunctata | reverse complement strand
CCCTGCCACAAGCTGGACATCGACCTGCATCTTTCCCTTTATTTGCTGCCTCTTGCATGCTTGATGTGACAAGCCCATGAGATCCTAATAAGTGTCTTTCCAAACCCTATTTAGAGAAAAGAGATAGGTTATTGCGTAATTTTTAAATGTATGAATTTTGTTATAAACAACTACGATCATATCGTATTTAAAATTTATATTTGGTTAAAAATGTACGGAAAATGTTATTGTATAAATATACATTGACGTATATTTTCCATAATAAAAGAAATTATTGCATTTGAAGTATATAACTTTGCAAATATTTTCATTTATTAAATATAAAATAAATATATATTATAAATATAAAAATTTACCTGATCTGTGAAGAATCGAAATTGGCATTTCTGGCAGTTTAATGGAGGTCTGTTGTAAATCATCTTTGGATGTATTTTTACTTTGTGGATCCACTGCATGTGATTTCGTAATTGTTCTAGATCCTAAAATAAATATGACAGAATGTAATGCGACACATTTATATATTACTGCCTATAT
>NW_012097337.1:0-326 GCF_000956235.1 Wasmannia auropunctata | reverse complement strand
CTTTATTTACAAACGAGACGTAGTAGAAATTTAAAAAGCAAAGAAGCTTCTGATCGCACGTGCGCGTTTTCTATATATGTAATCGAAATAAACAACTATTGTTTGAGAAACGTCAACTCCATAGAGCTTGAGAGAGATCACCATCTGGATCTTCTCGCATGCCCAAGAACCAGAGTTCTGTATCTGCTTAACAAGTAGCTTGCGTGATCCGCGAACCGGCATGACGGTGTCATTGCGAAAACGCGCACGGTCTTCACAATTCTCGCGTGTAACACACAACACGCACTCCTGCAGCTGGTTCGTATGCCGTCTTCTGCTTGATACAT
>NW_012097336.1:0-320 GCF_000956235.1 Wasmannia auropunctata | reverse complement strand
TGTTTCAAGCAGAAGACGGCATACGAGAATTGTTTCGAAAGTACGAAAATTCCAAAATTGCTCTCCGCGAGAGAGACAGCTCCAAGCAAATAGTAATAGTAATTATAAACTAGTAATAAACAATGCAGAGAAAACAATAGCAGTAAATTAACAATAAAAATTATTTAAGGTAGAGGAAGGTCGCCGATATCATACCATACTTTATGTTTGGATTACATTTCTTTTCTTTAACAAAAGCTAAAAATAAAACTTCAAAAATATAAATATAAACTAGAAAGTGTCTTCCATCAGATAATAAGTATGATAATTTTTTATAATAC
>NW_012097335.1:0-334 GCF_000956235.1 Wasmannia auropunctata | reverse complement strand
GTTTTACATACCGCATTTTCCCCAATTATTTGTCATTCATCAATATTATCTTGTCTATTGTCTAAATACTAGATTTAACATCCAATTAATAGAATCACGGCTGTGCTATTTTTGACCCATCTGATAGTCTCTTTTACATTGTTATTGATTACAATGGCATAAATTGTTGTATTAATAGAAATGTATTTAGTTACCACTTTGTCCACCTGTCAAAGAGTCACAAGAGTGTTATGGGATTACAAGTCATCTGTAACTCTATAGGGGAAGACCCAAATCGCCGTGATTCTCTGTTCGCGTCAAGTCACGGTATTCTCGGACCACTTTCTCGCATTTT
>NW_012097334.1:0-1309 GCF_000956235.1 Wasmannia auropunctata | reverse complement strand
TGTACAAATGCCTCTCGTTTTACGGCCTTGCGCGCTAAATCGTGAAAAGTCTCTCCATTTATTCATAATAAAAAGTCACTAATTTTCTCTCTCATACTTTTTAAAGCTACTCTCTGTTGAACGGCGAACAATAATGGCGATGGCGAGTTGCGTAAAATCTCTGAATTTTGAAATATCCGTCTGCAACTGTAGCACAGATGCCTCCAAACGTCCTCCGCGGTTACTTGTCCCTTTCTATTGTTCTCACAACTGCACTCAGTATTATCGTTACAACAACCACTGTTGTCGGGTGGAGGGAGACAATTCGAGTCTCCGTTTTCTTCGTTGCCAGGCGAACTTGCGTCGACGCACTTGGACGACACCAGCTTGGAAACCTCGATCGCCCTCATGGCGGTCACTTCGCCGCCGGAGGACGGCAGGTCCAATCGCGCGTCACACAGCGCGCAATTGTCTTCCATACCTCGCCGCGGCCCGTCGACCCTCGGGCTTATTTTATCGGCCGTGCGGAATACGGTGGACACCGTGCCGGAGAACTGAGATTCCAGTTGCGTCGTGAAATCGCGTGACAACGCTTGTATGGAGGTGGCCGATGGTGGCGTGCCAGATGCGTGCATCGGCTTGACAGAATTTATCTTGTGGTACTCGGCGTAATAAATCAGCTCCTGCTGCGCGAAATCCCTCATCGGCTTGAGTATCTTGACGTCGGCGCAACGGGCGTCGCAGAAGCTCGCCTGCGTGGAGAGCTGCGCGCCTCGGCCCAAGCACACGTCCCCAAGCACCTTCGCGGCGATGTCCACGGCAGACTCGGCGACGAATATCTTGTTGCAATTCAGTTTCCGGGCTGCCGACAGAAGCAAGCACCGGCGCAGCTGACCGAGAAAATCCGTCCTCGAGGTGTCGTCCGACAAATTGGCCAATATCGCGCGCAGCCGACTGTCATTCTCGCGGTTTATCTCCTGGTCCATCGGCTTTACGTCCAGAGTATCCCCCTCGTTCAAAGCCTGGCTCATCGACACAGCATAACCGTTAAATCCAGAAGCCGTTGTTTCCTCGGCGATCTTACGTCGCAGCGTGTCCCTTTCCTCGCTTGTTTTCCCCGCAGTATCTGTCGATATTAGAATCCAAAGATAGATATTTCAAAATTTCATAAGACAAAAGATCCTAGACTTATGCCCGTTTCTACAAATGTAGATTAACTTTAATCCCAAATTCAACTTGTCTCTCTTTATCTATATACAAAAAATTATTATTGTTGGACAAATATGGACAAATAGTGGACAATCTAATGCCTGTCTCTTATACACATCTC
>NW_012097333.1:0-608 GCF_000956235.1 Wasmannia auropunctata | reverse complement strand
GTTTCTGCTGATAATCAAAGCAAAATAATTGAATCGATAAAATTATTGAAATTAAGATAAAAACTTATACATATCTGACAAATATATCTAAAAAACACGTATCATTCTTTAAATATCTTAGTCAACAGCCGAATCTCTCTCTTCAAAAAACAATTCTAATGTAAGAACTGTGTGATTCACCATCCAAATTTTTTGAGCAGACAAAAAACATATGAGCTTATCCATGCATTAAATACATAAGATAGGGAAAAATTTATAACAGCATCCCGAAAAGTAATTTATCTTGCATATGATTAATTATCAAAATCGAGCAATTGACAGAATGTATCTCCTCAAATTTTCTCTCTTTTTCTCTGTCAGTACACATTGATACAATAGTCCAATATATCAGTGGATACGATACGTCACTTTTCTAATTCCTGTCGTGAAGATACCAAGGAAAATAGAGATATTTTATTTCGATTAGTCATTTTGTACATGATTATCAGTCTCTGACGCGAATGACAAAAGGATGAGGAGCCGCATTGCAGAGACTTCCTGGATTTTAATATGTGAACGCCCTTGGCCAGCGGCTTCCACACAGCGATTTTTCTCGTGTGTGCCTGTGT
>NW_012097332.1:0-390 GCF_000956235.1 Wasmannia auropunctata | reverse complement strand
TATAAATAATACAAATATAATAATACTTTTTAAAAATATATTTTTATAAATGTGATAATAATTTTTATTTTGATAAATTGTATATGCAATATTTAGCTTGACCAGTGGTATTTGTTAAAAAGAATATATATATTCCAATTCTTTGTAAACAATTTTCTTGATTGTAACAAATGTAACAATCGATGTTTGGTGTTAAACAAATGTATTTTATATATGGACATGCGTCAATATGGATTATATATGGACATGTATAACGCATCTGGCAATTCGTTTCACTTGCTATTCTGATTATAGTAATTATACATCATCCTTTGTATTATTATTTGTGTATTCCTTCGAACGTTTGGAAATTACAATTTCCATTTGTGTTTCAAAGAATACATAACTAAT
>NW_012097331.1:0-710 GCF_000956235.1 Wasmannia auropunctata | reverse complement strand
TCAAGCAGAAGACGGCATACGAGAGACATTTATTTCGATGTATGTTGCAAGGGAAAAAAAATATCACGCGATCTCTCGGCTCGGGCTTAAATAACACAACTCGATGTGATTGCGCGGGCGAGACAGGGAGGAGACCCGGGGATCCTTAAAAAAAAAAAGGAAATATTTTATCGGGCCGTTTCTTCGTGTGTGCAAAAACGTCGGAAGAGATTTGTGGAAAGCCTTTTTCCGTTGCATGCATGCATGCGTGCGTGCGTGGAGGAACAGAGGAACGGCTGGAGGAGTAAGAGGTTAGACGGAGAGGGCGACAGAGAGAGAGAGGGGGGGAGGCCACGCGCGAGAGAGACGGAGAGCCCGCGACGACGACGACGTCCCACGAAGTCACACGACGGGGGCGCGCGAAGTCGCCGCGCGCGGAGTTCGACGAAGTCAACGGCGGAGCCAGCCGAGCGCGGCCGCTTCGGGGCTTGGTACATGTGGCAATCGCGGCGGGCTACGCAGCGCCGCGCGGCTCTCTCGCCCGTTTCGTTCGCCGCCGTTCGCAACCTCCTCCTCGGCTCGGGGAAAACGAGCATATGGTCGCGGACGCACGACCGCGTGTTACGATTATTCTTCGGTGGTGAGTGCCCCGTTTCGTCGAGACCGATTCGAGAGCGCGTCGAGCGTGCATTGCAAGATTCGAATCCTCGCCTGTTTTCCTCTCTTTTTTT
>NW_012097330.1:0-350 GCF_000956235.1 Wasmannia auropunctata | reverse complement strand
TTTGCAAAAAGCCTGTACTGATATTTTTTATTCGCAAATAACGTTCCTTTAACATAAACACATCGATACGAAATACTGACAAATTTTTCTCACCGAAAATGTCTTTGTAAAATACATAAATGCTATTTTGAGAGAGAGAGAGAGAGAGAGAGACAAATTCGGAATAATACATGACTTCGATTTGATTCGTGCAAACTACGGTGACGCCTGAAAGAAGAACAGCCGTTGCTCATAGAACTTGTAAATATTCCATAACTTTATTTACGATCCTGTTAGTTCAAAAATACTTCGAACACAGAACATGAAAATCGATGCGATAACGCTTCTGGCCATCCGAGTCGGCTGTAACG
>NW_012097329.1:0-329 GCF_000956235.1 Wasmannia auropunctata | reverse complement strand
CGACGACGACGACGACGACGATGATGATGAAGACGACTCCGGCCGCCTCTGCAAGCCTCTTTCGCCTGCATCTCTGACCGGTCAGGGACGTTGCCATCACTGCCAGCACGCGCAGCAACTGGCGCGGTTTACATCCATGAGACAATCCAAAGTATTCTCTCTCTCTCTCTCTCTCGCCGATTTTCAGCGATATGCAAATTATTCTATTCGCGTTGCACAAAAATACTCTGCATTTTCAGCCGTTTCGAGGCTGGAAGACATTTGGCTCAAATAGGTTAATTCGGGAGACTCCGAGAGAAGATAGAAATATTTACATACAAAAAATTTTG
>NW_012097328.1:0-376 GCF_000956235.1 Wasmannia auropunctata | reverse complement strand
AATGTATAATCTGTACACACGTTCACGTATGCACACGTGTATTAGACGGCACTGTACAAAGTGAAGAAGCACGTCGTTGCAGAATATTGCGTATCTTGCGTATATCTGCAATTGGCATTAAAGCGGAGTGTGTAGTATGTGTGTGCCAGGGAAAGAAATCGAGCATCGCGTTTCGAGTCTGACCGAGTCCAGAGACGACAGGTAGTTACGTTAGAAGGGTAAGGGTCGCACAATCCATACCAGGTGACCGATACGTACGAGCGAATCGCGTGATCGTATACTTCGGCTGGTATGCAGACGGACCGCAGTGGCGTGTTGCATTATTTTAGAGGGGCGGCGGGAGTGAAAGGGAAAGAACGCGACATGCAGGGCGCAG
>NW_012097327.1:0-461 GCF_000956235.1 Wasmannia auropunctata | reverse complement strand
AAAGCTTAGATCGAGAAATAAAACATTTTCTATCTCGATGAAAAATTTCTATGTGTATTAAAGTTACAGAAATAAAGTATCAAAACAATTATCAAGCATACAAGAGTTTCTCACAGCATAGAAATTAGATAGAAAATTTGATTCTCTTTTTATTTTGGACATCACAGAAATCCGACTTGACTACATCAAATTTTTTTCATCTTAGTCTAATTATGTCAATCTTTCTATCATTTAGATGTTAAAAAGAAGTTTCTAAAACGATATTTTTTTTAATAATATTCTTCCAATATCTTTGATCAAATCTTTTCCTTCTTTTAGATAATTTTTAGAAAGAATTTAAATTATCTTTCGATAATATTCAAATTATCGAAAGCATCCTTTGGCTTGAGTTTTTAGAAAATTCATTAGGAAGGGTTAAGCAAATTGACACTTAGTCGTGAATTTATGTCATAATCGCACCT
>NW_012097326.1:0-312 GCF_000956235.1 Wasmannia auropunctata | reverse complement strand
TTCAAGCAGAAGACGGCATACGAGGAGTCCGTGAATAAATCTGCGACCAGCCCGACGGCGGTGGGAGAGGGAGGGAAGGAGCGAAAAAAGGCGGCGATTCTTTCCAGGCTCACGGCATTGCCCCCCACAACAGTATCTCTTTCATTGCATCCTCCACGTTACACGGCGGTGCTTGCGCCATGTAATCTCGGTCGCATCTCTGATTTCAATCTGCGCGCGCTTTACAACGCACCGCACGCGAGCGATCTACAAATCAGCCCCGTTTCTTTTATTCCATCTCCGGCGAGCGAGCGAACGAGAGAGAGAGAGAGA
>NW_012097325.1:0-633 GCF_000956235.1 Wasmannia auropunctata | reverse complement strand
CCAGCTGCACAAGTGGATGGCCAACGACGACGCCATCATCTCCGGAGTCACCGGCGATCAAACCCGTCCGCAGGATGTTCGGGGTTTCTCCTACGACGCTCTTCCTCGTGCTTTCGGCCTAACATGGGATCCTCGCTCCGACGCCTTCGTGTTCCAGTTTCAATCACCGGCGCCCATCAGCATTCTAACCAAACGCATCGTACTATCGCGCCTTGCGCAACTCTTCGATCCGCTGGGATGGGTCACCCCCATTCTCATCCGGGCAAAAATTTTCATTCAAGATCTTTGGAGGCTTCAGATCGGATGGGATCAGCCATTGCCATCGCTGTGGTCTCAACGATGGATGGACTTCGAAGCTGAGCTCGGAGCAATTTCCTCTATCTCGCTGCCTCGTTGACTCGGAGCTCACCCATCTTCCGTCATGGAAATCCATGGCTTCTCGGACGCATCTAACGACGCTTTCGGTGCCGTTCTCTACCTCCGGAGCATCTCCAACGACGGCACCATTCGTGTCTCGCTCATCGCTGCAAAAAGCAAGGTGGCGCCTCTCAAGCGCGTCACCATCCCGCGCCTCGAGCTTTCCGCTGCCGTCTTACTCGTCCGGCTTCTCTCACGAGTGCGCAAAGTCCTACA
>NW_012097324.1:0-497 GCF_000956235.1 Wasmannia auropunctata | reverse complement strand
TATTGTACCTGTTATTAGGTGTACAGGGATCTGTCCAATGTAACGCAACAGAATTTGGAGACCGTGAAGTGTAACTTCAAGTGGGTAGAGGAGCAGTTGGATTATGTCACTGACGCACCCATCCCGTTGGTTGTCATACTCATGGGCTCGCCGTCCGACGAGGCACATTGCCGAGAAATTGCAAAGCATGCTACAGCGTTAGGTCTGAAGCCACAGCTCCGAGTCTGCAGTGCCCATAAGTGTACCGCGGAAAGTCTAAATGTTCTTGCCGAATATGAGGGCAGCGGAGAAAACGTACGTTAAAATTTCATCTTTTTACATTACTGTACTTATCGTACTTATCGTGACAAACTTTTAATAGATTAGGTAAAACGTAGGTTCGTTGAAATTATTGAATCACTATTAGAATTATGAAAATGCTTACATATGATTAATAATTATTAAAACAGAGAAATGCAAATCATTTAAATTAACAATTAAGTTTAATTACACAATCC
>NW_012097323.1:0-628 GCF_000956235.1 Wasmannia auropunctata | reverse complement strand
TAGAAACAAACTTACTCGATTGGGTTATCGTTATTTGGATTCGTGATGTTATCACTTATGTCTTGTGAATTTTCTGCAGATCTTGCAGATCCTATGGATAAATTTGTCCTTTGCGGTGTTGAAATTCTTGGTGGTCTACGAAAATGTTATGTATAGTTATTATTTAGTTATTATTCAGTTATAACTAAAAATTCGTCGATAATTTGTAACAAAGTTGCTCTTTCTTGAAATTTGCCTATTTTTAATTTGTAATTTTAATTTTTAATTTACTTAATTTGTAGAAACAAACTTACTCGATTGGGTTATCGTTATTTGGATTCGTTATGTTATGATCACTTATGTCTTGTGAATTTTCTGCAGATCTTGCAGATCCTATGGATAAATTTGTCCTTTGCGGTGTTGAAATTCTTGGTGGTCTACGAAAATGTTATGTATAGTTATTATTTAGTTATTATTCAGTTATAACTAAAAATTCGTCGATAATTTGTAACAAAGTTGACTCTTTCTGAAATTTGCCTATTTTTAATTTGTAATTTTAATTTTAATTTACTTAATTTGTAGAAACAAACTTACTCGATTGGGTTATCGTTATTTGGATTCGTGATGTTATCACTTATGTCTTGTGAAT
>NW_012097322.1:0-395 GCF_000956235.1 Wasmannia auropunctata | reverse complement strand
ACACAAATAGCGCAAATAGTATTTTCTCTTGATGACACTGGTAATCCAATTGTCATGTTTATTCTGCTGTAAGAAAGGAGAAAATAAATCAAATATATAATACTAAGATTGGTATTTACAGTCGAATCTAACNTTAAAAATCGTCCTTAAATGAATTTCGTGATGATAGTATTTTACATTGTTGAGTATAAAATTATGACAGATGTTATAATGCAACTGATGCTCTATGTCAAAAATATTAATTATACAATTTTAATATCATTATATAAACTACTATATTAATCTGCATATTTATAGAGAAAATTTTTTTTACATTTCTGGATTTTTGGAAACGAAAAACTTTACTTCTGCATTTCGTCCAGATATGTTTTTACACATCACACAAGAAAATCCAC
>NW_012097321.1:0-806 GCF_000956235.1 Wasmannia auropunctata | reverse complement strand
GGAGAGAATAAAGGAGTACAGCGAGACCGACCAGGAAGCGCCGTGGAAGAACACGGAGTACACGCCTTCGAAGGAGTGGCCTAAGCACGGTCGCGTCGACTTCAAGGACTTCAAGGTCCGCTACAGGGAGGGACTGGATCTCGTGCTGCACGGTTTGACGTTCAGCGTACTCGGCGGCGAGAAGATCGGCATAGTGGGCAGAACCGGCGCCGGAAAGTCGTCCCTGACATTGGCGCTCTTCAGAATAATCGAGGCGGCCCAGGGCAAGATCTTGATTGACGACGTCGATATCTCTAAGCTGGGTCTTCACGATCTGCGCTCGAGGTTGACCATCATTCCTCAGGATCCCGTATTGTTCTCCGGAACGCTAAGGATGAATCTGGATCCTTTCGATTGCTATTCCGACGAGGAAATCTGGAGGGCGTTGGAGCACGCTCATCTGAAATCGTTTATAGAAAGTATGATCTCTATATGATTTTCCGTCAAAAAATTTCGTATTTTTAGAGAGAGAGAGAGAGAGAGTTTAATCTATTTATTTATCCACCTTTCAGACTTGCCAAGCGCTCTTTTACACGAGGTTACTGAAGGCGGAGAGAACTTAAGCGTGGGGCAACGACAGCTGATCTGTTTAGCGAGAGCGTTACTTAGAAAAACGAAAGTTCTCATATTGGACGAGGCAACAGCCGCGGTTGATTTGGAGACAGATGATTTAATTCAGACCACCATCCGCCAAGAATTTAAGGATTGTACAGTTTTGACAATAGCCCACAGGCTCAACACTATTTTAGATTCCGACAGGTGCGTTT
>NW_012097320.1:0-348 GCF_000956235.1 Wasmannia auropunctata | reverse complement strand
TGCCTTGCCAGCCCGCTCAGAGATGTGTATAAGAGACAGATATAAATTTATACACACTGCTGTCTTACGCTGCATTTTTGGCATTATTGGCTTGTATTTCGATCATACCGATTGGGAAAAGCATAGATGGACAGCAGAGTAAACTTGGGAGACTCCAATATCGCGTAAATGGTACATACTTTTAATATTGCGTGCGACTCTTAATAACTTAATCATTACTATTGCCACTTTAATATTTTCCTAAAAATTTTTCAGGCTTTTTGTGCGCCATAGTGGCACTGTCAGGATTTCCTTTATGCATATATTTGAATATACCGATCAGTGATTACATCCTGAATAATGTTGTAC
>NW_012097319.1:0-474 GCF_000956235.1 Wasmannia auropunctata | reverse complement strand
TAATATATCGATATTAAGGGATGAACGATCGTCGGACCTGTTGCAGTTGACTGCGGAGGCTGCAGTTGGAACTATTGAAGCTCTACAAGCCGCGATGTTTGGGGATATTGGAAATGTTGCGGGACGTTTCCGCGCCAGCCGACGGCCGTTCCTTCGACCGTAATGGCGACGCTATCGAATCGTGCAACGACCAGGTATGCAGAGTGCATGTTAAAAAGCGCCTATTAATTATATAGTGTTATTACTTGTGGAAAAATTCAATCAAAAAGTCCTGAATTTTTTTCTACAATCAACGATATAAGCGATCATTACTATACTGCAGTAATTAATTTAATTTGATTTATAATTTAATTTATTGCGTAATTTAATTATTTCATTGAGCATTAGTAGAACAAAATTGTTTTTAAATAGCGCTCACTATAATCATGTAACGCTATTTCTTATTTAAACAATTGAGTCAAAAAGTTGTAAACT
>NW_012097318.1:0-396 GCF_000956235.1 Wasmannia auropunctata | reverse complement strand
TAACATTTTCGTAGACCACCAAGAATTTCAACACCGCAAAGGACAAATTTATCCATAGGATCTGCAAGATCTGCAGAAAATTCACAAGACATAAGTGATAACATCACGAATCCAAATAACGATAACCCAATCGAGTAAGTTTGTTTCTACAAATTAAGTAAATTAAAATTAAATTACAAATTAAAAATAGGCAAATTTCAAGAAAGAGCAACTTTGTTACAAATTATCGACGAATTTTTAGTTATAACTGAATAATAACTAAATAATAACTATACATAACATTTTCGTAGACCACCAAGAATTTCAACACCGCAAAGGACAAATTTATCCATAGGATCTGCAAGATCTGCAGAAAATTCCCAAGACATAAGTGATAACATAACGAATCCAAATAAC
>NW_012097317.1:0-386 GCF_000956235.1 Wasmannia auropunctata | reverse complement strand
TATCCCCTGTGTGCCTTGTCGACTCAGTTACATTATACGAAGTTATACGATTATTAAGCGATTACATTACCGCATCGTGAAATTAACAAGTTATTAACGCGACGCCGACGACCAGTCGCCGGCCAGCCGGCCGGTGGTGTTTGCACGAAAAAGGAAATCGCTGTTTGCCGCATTTACGCACGTGTTCGACGAATAAATTCCGCTGCATCGACACCGAAATCGCGCCACGATGACCAGACTTTTTAGTTTCAGATTATATTTCGCATAACAAATGGAATTATATTATAAAACGGAGCCATATTATCGATGTTTCGTATTAATGATACCTAAATAAAAAAATTTCAGTTTTTCCGAAAGCAACATTTCTACTTGAGTTTACAGCCTCA
>NW_012097316.1:0-408 GCF_000956235.1 Wasmannia auropunctata | reverse complement strand
TGCCAGCCCGCTCAGAGATGTGTATAAGAGACTGATTATACCAGTTATATTTATCTGTACTTTATTGAGTCTCGGTTCGTCACGCACCTATCAATTACCACGTATACATTTCTGCAGCGTTCTCGCGTATATACATATAATATCTTTAGACTGACTTTCGTTACAGGCTGAGTCAATTAGGTTGAGATAAAGAACACTGTTGGAACGATGTTGAACCGCGCTGATACATATTAATATCGGGTTTCTTGAAAAAAGTAATGTATATCATTACAGCCGATTTTATCAGTGAGTCAGTAAAAATTGAGTAATTTTATGCGTCAGAAAATTTTGCGTAGAAAACAATTTAATTCTTTATTCGTAAGCTTCTTTTGATTCGTTTTCTTTGTTAGTTTTCAAAATTATTCATTT
>NW_012097315.1:0-439 GCF_000956235.1 Wasmannia auropunctata | reverse complement strand
TCCGATTCGTGTTTAAAAAACAATGTTGCCCTCCGAGATACAAAATATTCTGTTCACATAATACGTCGTCTACAATGGGCAATAGCAGTAAGTTGTAAACCATAAGAAATTAATCAACCATTATCAGTTATCTCTTTACATTCGATTGTAATTGGTTAATTTCTTATGGCTTACAGCCTATACTGCTACTGTCTATTGTAGACTATACATATAAAACATAAAAAGAAAACATAAGAAGTATGTGGGTTCAAATCTTCGAGTTCGTCTTCTAAAAAAAAATTTCTTGTGTAAAATTCTTGTGTAAAATTTATGTGAAATGTCGTTTCATATAATTTAAAGATCTAAAAAAAATAATTGTTTTAAATTTAATTAATTAAACTAGATTTTAGGATTAAACTTTAACCGACTGATTTAATTAACATTATTGCTAAAGTATTTT
>NW_012097314.1:0-555 GCF_000956235.1 Wasmannia auropunctata | reverse complement strand
GATTTTAAGCCTTAAGCCGTAAGAAATAGACCAATCGTAGTCGAATATGAGAAGAATAATCGATTGTAATTGGTCGATATCTTACGGCGTAAGGCTTTAAGTCCTTATTGTGGACCGACACTAACGCTGCATAACACACAAAACATAAGGCATAAGAAAATCAACCAGAGTATGAAATGAAGGACTCTGATTGGTTGATTTTCTTATGCATTATGTCTTGTGCGTTATGTAGCGTTATGCAAAAATCTGTGCTCCCGGCCATGCTTCATAAATGTTGCAATCCAGTTGTGGTCCAAGCATCAGTGTCGAGCTAGCTTAACGTTGATTGGATCACAACTGGATCGCAAAGTTGCGGATTGCGACGGTGTGATTCAAGTATTCAACTAATATAGAACCACAGTATAACCAGTAGGTCCACTCAGCGAAAAACTGAATCTTCGCGCAGGTATCGCCGCGCAACTTTTGTTTTGGGTTGGATCCAATGAAATGCAAGACGATAGGAACGTATGTACGTATATATATGTACAGACAATTTATAAGCAAAGATCGGAAGAG
>NW_012097313.1:0-365 GCF_000956235.1 Wasmannia auropunctata | reverse complement strand
CGTTATTTGGATTCGTTATGTTATCACTTATGTCTTGTGAATTTTCTGCAGATCTTGCAGATCCTATGGATAAATTTGTCCTTTGCGGTGTTGAAATTCTTGGTGGTCTACGAAAATGTTATGTATAGTTATTATTTAGTTATTATTCAGTTATAACTAAAAATTCGTCGATAATTTGTAACAAAGTTGCTCTTTCTTGAAAATTTGCCTATTTTTAAATTTGTAATTTTAATTTTTAATTTACTTAACTTTGTAGAAACAAACTTACTCGATTGGGTTATCGTTATTTGGTATTCGTGATGTTATCACTTATGTCTTGTGAATTTTCTGCAGATCTTGCAGATCCTATGGATAAATTTGTCCTT
>NW_012097312.1:0-338 GCF_000956235.1 Wasmannia auropunctata | reverse complement strand
AGCCCGCTCAGAGATGTGTATAAGAGATACGTTGATTCTGGTAGATTTCTATAGTCATTCCTAAATAATCGTAGTATTCTACAAATAAGTAAATGTTTTAACTACTGTAAGATTTTGTTCTTTCTCATTTTTCAAAATTTATAGATAGTTGTATATTTTCTAAAAATTATGGATTTTCATGTAACATTACTTTTATCACTTTCTTGATTTTAGAAAATTGTAATTAGTGGTACTATTGCGTAGATATATTTTTCCAAAAAAATAAATATATGTATGAAAATATAGAAATAAAAATTTCGATAAATTTTTATTTTTAGTAAAAATTGTACTTATTCGCA
>NW_012097311.1:0-329 GCF_000956235.1 Wasmannia auropunctata | reverse complement strand
TATTAAATATGTATTTATTCTCAACATGTGCACAATTTACTTTTTTTACTTTGCATAAATGTCGATGAAAACATCTGAATGGACGTGTGAAATTTAAAAATTGACGTGTCACGACGAAACATATAGGAAACTTGCAAACCGGTTACTAATGAGCCACACGATAAAGTTGATACTGCGCGATATGGCATAAATAGCTTAATTAATATTAATAATGTGTATAAATGAATTATTAAGTTATGTTCTTTTTTTTCTATTAATCGTCAGATAAAAAAGTGCACTCGGAGTAATCGCTGTCTCTTATACACATTCTGAGCGGGCTGGCAAGGCAG
>NW_012097310.1:0-464 GCF_000956235.1 Wasmannia auropunctata | reverse complement strand
TTGTGAAGTGCATTGTTCAAATTCAATTTACTCGAGATTTTCATGCGAGGAAAACCGATGAGGCAAGTCTCGTTTTTCGTATTGTTGATTAGATTTTCAATAATCTCGGCCGTCAGTTGGTCCTGGAAGCTCTTCAATGCGGCGGCTCCTTCGGCTTTTGGCAAAAGTACATACATAGACATCTGAAAATAAAAGAAAAAAATTTTTCGTGAATTAAATATTATTTAAAAGAGGAAATTTGCCGAGCTAAAATATTTAAATTTATTAATGCCTAAACAATTACATAAATAAAGAGATATAAAAAAAAGTTAAAAAATTAAATTATTTGCAAGATTTTGAGAGATATTGTAATTTAAATTTTATCTTACTGTTAAATTAAAAAGCAATTACATAATTAATATTTTTATATGTTTACCTCTAAGCCTTTGTAGGGTAAACCCACTATTTTAACGTCCAACGATTTG
>NW_012097309.1:0-818 GCF_000956235.1 Wasmannia auropunctata | reverse complement strand
GTATTAGCTCTAGAATTAGCACAGTTATCCAAGTAAATGTGGGTACAATCTAATAAACCATAAATGATTTAATGAGCCATTCGCGGTTTCACCTTAATTCGGCAGGTACTGAGACATGCATGGCTTAATCTTGGAGACAAGGATATGACTACTGGCAGAATCAACCAGGGAGCTTCGTGTGTGCGTTCTCGAGCTACCGCTCTCTCGCCGTTCGCCGGAGCGAACGACCGAGCGAGCCAGCGAGCGCAGCACAGAGAGCTGTGTGCGTGTGTCGGTACTTGCCGCCGGTCTCGCAAGCCGGTCGGCGACACTCTGCTTCTTTATCGTTACATACGTAACCATGTTCACCGAACGTGTATATATACTCCGAGGAGTACACACAACGTCGGGGGTTTTGTTAAAAAGATCATGTATATTTTTGTTCTCATTCTCCCATGATAGCGGAGCGTAGCCGCTCAGTCCTGACGCTAGATCGACGATGCAATACTCAGACGTCGAGGAACGTGCGTACTCAGACCGGTCTCACAGAGCCAACGTGCGAAGCATGATGCGCCGTCGACCGGCCGAAAAATTTCGCTAAGGCGTACAAGCGGGAAGAGAAATCGCCAGGGATCTCGCACTTCCGTCGCACTCGTATCCGTGGAGTTGATGTTCAGTAAGTGCCACGATGCATCCGATCACGTTCGTCTGAGAACGAGGGAAGATCGCGCGACCAACACTATGTGCGCGCCACATAAGAGCCATTCGGTCTCGCGACACCGACTCGTGGCAATGCTGTGTTCGTATATAATATTATATCGTGTATTTCGAATGGCACG
>NW_012097308.1:0-579 GCF_000956235.1 Wasmannia auropunctata | reverse complement strand
GCAGAGAGCAAGTGACGAGGTCATATTTTAGTTTATTTCAGATTTTGTTCACATTTTAGCCACAATGCGGCGATATAGCCCTCGGAGGGCGATGCGATACCTCGGGAATCATCACCGAGCCAAAATGTGATTCCCGGTTGAGCGAGCGCGCGACCGCGCCACAATGTGGGCAACCCGCGAGGCGTAACGTCACGGCGGGACATACGCCCGAAGGCGACTGAGCGCAGCGTGCACCGGGCGCCGGGACTGAATGGCTTGTACTACTGAACGCGTAGCGTTCCGACTTTCTGCGCGCCGCAACGTCACGGGCGCCGGACATATTTCGACACCGCCATTCTAGTTGTAGGCGGGAACTCGGGGGACGGTATCCTTTATCAAATCATTGGCCGAAGCAAATTCGCCGGCCCATCCGCATTATCGGAAGGGGATGTCGACGCCCGCTATATAACGCGCCGTCGGGACTCCTTCCGAGTCTTTTCTTCTCGATTAACCGAACAGGAAACGCCGTCGCGAGTTCCTGTCGAGAGAAACAGTCCCGGCCGCGAAGATTTGTACCGCCGTCGTAATAAATATAGTAGC
>NW_012097307.1:0-329 GCF_000956235.1 Wasmannia auropunctata | reverse complement strand
CGGAAATCATTCAAGTGTACGTCCCATTCCCTATGGTCTCGATCCAGGTATGAAATGATCATCGTTTTAGAACTCTATTGACCCGCTCTACGGGATTCGCTTGGGGGTGATACGGTGGTACCGTTGTATGAGTAATACCGTGCTCCCCCGCGAAATCCCGCAGCGTTCGATTAATGAACTCCGTCCCGTTATCGGTCAAGAGGAATTTCGGGGTTCCCCATCGCGATAGAACGAGGTCTTCTAGAGTCTCTTTAATGTTCTTCCCGTTCGCGGCTCTCAAGGCGCGACATTCAACCCACTTGGTAAATAAATCCTGGACCACTATGACG
>NW_012097306.1:0-1546 GCF_000956235.1 Wasmannia auropunctata | reverse complement strand
ATTGTATCAACAAATCAATTTCTGTTCGCAAATTGCGCTATTTCCGCACGAGTTATTTTTTTTTTTACAATAAATAATATCTTTGTGTACGTAAAGAATTCAAGCGCTGTATTTTTGTATGCAACGATCTCGTGTCGCGCGGGGACTCTTTAAGAAACGATCGAACTTAACACGATTTACACGTTCAGAGGCAAAGTCAGTTTCTCCGATAAATTTCGCGCTTAAATAATAAATAATCTGTCCACTTTTGTACCTCTTTCGCGCCGGTGTTTCGTCGTTGTCATATCGCATATAATAAATTGACCGTAAAACGCTTGCGTATTAGTTCATCGAACTTTGTCGCCGACCGAAAGGCGAGCTCGATAATAATGGAATCTTAATGAGGGATCAATGTCTTTCGAATCACCGTTGGTCGTACCGGCCGGACCGGGAGTATTATTAGCGGCTCATAAAACGTTCATGGGACGGGAACGATTTTCCGATCAATGCTCGCCTCCAATAACGAGGACGACGTCGTCGCGTGAGATGACGGCGCGCATCTGTTCCGCCGTCGGAAATCGATCACTCGCTCGCGGCCAAAGTATTATTATGCGGTTCTCCCTTTAAATCTTTCAAATTGTTTCGGACAAAAGCGCGCTCTCTTTCGTAGACAACAACCGGCCGCTTTGCGCCCAAAAAGCGCTTTATAAAAATTGTCCGCAGATAGAGTCCAACACGGGGGACTTCTTTTAAATTACATTCCCCATTAAGTTCAGTCCGTTTTAACTTCACGCTCGTTTTGGCCTCACAGCGCGGCTTTGCCGTACCGCTCTGTAATAGCATCGCCGTAATCGTCCGCGCGTAATCGTTTACACTTGCATACACACGTTGCTTATATTACTCCGCTATTCCCCCGCGGACCTACTACTTTATTTCATTAAATCGAATTTAGATATCCTTCCTATCTCGATGCGGTGACACGGAGAGGCCGTATCCCAATCGTACTCGCTAAAAAACGGATCAAATATAAACGAGGAATCGCCATTGTCCGACGACCGTGCATAAAAATTTAGTTTTGTTCCGATAAACAAATTTATTTATTCAGCTCGCAGTAACAACTCAACGCGCAGTTAATGGACGGGCGTGGTCTCTATGCCGCAGAGACGGCAGCGTTTTACGAGGCCGGGCATAAACATTTACTGTTTCCGACGGAAATTCGTTGGCGCGCGTTTTATTTGTGACAATAAAATTTGATTTTTCACGCGATACCTGTCTGCATTTCGCAACTAGGCCGCACGATGTTTAAATCGACTTTTCATCGACACGCTAATTCGATTCGTTTTCCCTTTTTTTTCCGAACGATTCATTCTAATTGCTGCGCCGAATCGAATTAATCGGAAATTACTTCCTTCCTTGGAGTGCTGGGACCGACTTTGTTTGACGAACACAGTCAAAAATAGCCAAGATTCTTGCAACCACGTCACGAGCGCAATCTGAGCACACTAAAATTGGCTATAGCTATGGTGAATCTTATATAATGGTGTCGACATATACATTTAACCTTCCT
>NW_012097305.1:0-700 GCF_000956235.1 Wasmannia auropunctata | reverse complement strand
CCCTTCTCCGTGACAAACTGCCCCATTCGTCGTGATCCACGAAACGAAAGCGACGGTTTCTACGTCATTGACCACCGTGACAAATTTATACTTGTGTATATCCATTTATTTACCCTCGGCTCACTAATGCACGACGACAAAATTATTCCGTGCGTGTGCAATCATACAAAGAGAAGAATCGGTGGAAGGAAATACCTAATCTTAACAATTCATAATTAGATCCATCGATTTGAGTCGTCATAAAGAACATGAATGATATGTTAAATTCAATTCGTATTAAACTCTATCGTTCAGTTTTGTAGAAATGATTTTCGGTTGTTTGCTGTCACAGGCACTTTCGGATGCATACCTCAAGATCGTATTTCTTTGACACGGCTGCCTTTGTCATAGCTTTAATAACTTAGCAAGACAGAAACCCGAGAAAAAGAAACCGATGGTATGCCAATACATCATGCCGCCGTAGAATGCGTTTATTGGATTTTTCCCGATTAAATTACATTCCACGATGGCTCATCGATTTGATTTTGAATTTTAATAGCGCAACCGCGATTTTTTTCGTCTTATACAGTATCGCAAACCTCGTCTTATACAGTATCGCAAAAGTTAAGAAGATTTAATAACTGATGTAAAAAAAAATTAAATAATATATAAAAATAAAACTATTAACTGATTAATATAAAAGATATTCACGGTATTTTAA
>NW_012097304.1:0-419 GCF_000956235.1 Wasmannia auropunctata | reverse complement strand
GATAGATAAGAGAAATATGTTCCGATCAAACACACTTTCGATGACGTGTTCTCTGCGTGTATTGCAGTATGTAAAATATCTGCGTGAAAGAAAACTCTGGCAGTTTCTAAGAAATCAGCAGGCTCAACCCTCGACAATTGATCGCAATTGGAATTGAATTGCTCATTAAATATTTTTATCATGCCGGGAACGTACATCATGAATACATTTTATCGTAGTTTTTCATGAATTTAATGTAAAAAACGGAAAGTTAAGAGAGGTTTTTTTCCCTCTTGTACCGCTGGTAATGCAATCGCGAATTGTCCGCTTTAAATATGCAACGTTACGTGCGGACATAGATACGGCGATGTATGTCCGATGATCAGTCGTGACCACGGTGCTCTAGGAGACTTTTAATCTCTCTGAAGGATGAATAACCG
>NW_012097303.1:0-823 GCF_000956235.1 Wasmannia auropunctata | reverse complement strand
GGGTGAAACCTCGCGCGAGAAATAACACGCTACGCAAACATCGATTCGCGTCGGCAGCGTAACCGGATAGAACAACAGCGGGAACAACGCGACACGGGTATCTACCCGGGTGCCCGGGTGGGTGTCTGTCGCGTCACGTTACGTGGGAGATGGGACTAACGGAACTAATACCGCGGGCGTCACACACCTTTGCACGCCGGTACGTCCGCCTCGTGCAAATATCATATTGGCGCGTAATACGCCTCTCTTGCGACACATTCGCCACGCGCAAAACTGCACGCCGATAATTAATGCATAACACGTTTTCGTCTTTGCCTGCGAAATTGGCACCGGAGCAGTGGAGTATATATCTCGTTGCGGCGCGAGATGATCGTTAATGTTGATCTGACGTAAATGTATTCGTTTAATTCGATTGGCTACCATCGAGTCACCTTATATTGTGACGTGGACGCATTTTCTTTTTTTATGCAACGTTTATTGCTACCGACCTTACCAACATTGATCGATTGGCGATTGCGTGAACAAACATAATTGTCAGCCAATTAAAGGCCGCCATTAAAAATAGGTGATTGTCTCAATAATCGCCGTCGAAGATTACTCGCGAGCTCGGGCGAGATAGAGTAGGTAACTCAGATTTGGCGTAACTAATAAAATAATCCAAATTGCAGAGAGAGAGAAAGAGAGAGAGAGAGAGAGAGAGAGAGAGAGAGAGAGAGTATAACGATGAAATAGTATACCACATGTTACGGCCGCTGTGCATAGAAACATCTTTTAGATGACTAATGTTTGTTTCGACTATTATACATTAATGTTAATCTCGGTT
>NW_012097302.1:0-631 GCF_000956235.1 Wasmannia auropunctata | reverse complement strand
CACGCGGCCTGGTCTATCCACCACGACAGGGCAACGAGGGGGTGCAGCCTCGTTCGACGCTTCCTTACAATGAGGCACATGAGACCGGCACCTGAAAGAGCCCCGGAGGGTGGGTTGTGAGAGACAGAGAGAGTTCTTGGCTTATTTTCCCCTTTTTTATTTAAGTAAGGTCCACAAGTACAATTTGACCGGTCGCGGACGGCCTTGGACGGCGCGCGTATACCCCCAGAGGGGCGGGCCTCGTTTGCTTCCTTTCGGGGGCCACGACGGTCGGAATGACCGCGGCGACGGGACGCGGCGCGGGCGGTTTGTGCGCCGGTTTTGCCGGGGGTTCCCTTTTAGGGGCCGGCCGACGAGAGCGAGGCACTCGGGTCCTCTCGGGAGGAGGGTTCCTCCGAACGAAGGTCACACGGCGCTCGGGAGGGACTATTTCGACCGAACGGATGATCGGCTCCGACCTTGAGGTGCTGGGGCGGGCGTCGTCGAACACCCGCGGGTCGAACTGTCGTGGTTTAAATAGCTCCCTCGCGAGCTTCCTTATTTGGGCCGCTCGGCCCGCTCTTTTGCCCCGGTGTCCCATTTCGCGAGTCCTGTAGTAACCCCATGATTAAATGCGGCCCCCTTCATGCCG
>NW_012097301.1:0-349 GCF_000956235.1 Wasmannia auropunctata | reverse complement strand
ATCCATAGGATCTGCAAGATCTGCAGAAAATTCACAAGACATAAGTGATAACATCACGAATCCAAATAACGATAACCCAATCGAGTAAGTTTGTTTCTACAAATTAAGTAAATTAAAAATTAAAATTACAAATTAAAAATAGGCAAATTTCAAGAAAGAGCAACTTTGTTACAAATTATCGACGAATTTTAGTTATAACTCGAATACTACTAATATACTATACATACATTTCGTAGACCACCAAGAATTTCAACACCGCAAAGGACAAATTTATCCATAGGATCTGCAAGATCTGCAGAAAATTCACAAGACATAAGTGATAACATCACGAATCCAAATAACGATAACC
>NW_012097300.1:0-1937 GCF_000956235.1 Wasmannia auropunctata | reverse complement strand
TCTTTATCTTTTTTTAATCCATTCTACGGTTTTTTTCTGTAAAACATATTAAACAGGTCGACAAAGTAAAAAAGTAAACGCCAACGCAAACAACATTTTATTGATGATGTTCCGTTAGACGTGTTTTCCTGAGAACTTCCTTGATTGCATCTGCTGTTGATGTTTTTAACTCGATGTTTTTAACTTGATCTTATATGAAACTGAAACAACATCGGTCAGCCGACCAGTTCCGTCGATTTAAAACATTTCTAACACGATCAAAAAATACGGTGACCCACATATCTCTCTCTCTCTCTCTCTCTCTCTCTCTCTCTCTCTCTATATATATATATATATATATATATATATATATATATATATTGTTCGCGAGCGGACTTATCGCGGGAGCGTAAAGCGCTGTTTGGTCGGGGCGCGAAGAAGATCGAGAGAAAAACTTCCAACAACGAATTTATTTCACTAATAAAACGAATTATAAACCGAATAACATGTGATTAAATTCGAGTAAAGACGCGGGCAAATATTTCGAAGTCCGCGATGGCGGGGCGACGATCGGTTCACGGCGAGGTCCTCGACGAAGACAAGTCGAGCGACCGTCCGCGAGACAATGTGGCGGAAAGAAAATTGTCCGCCGCGCTTCCCGCTCTCCAACGGTAGGCCGAGCTCTCCTTCCCGAAGGCTCGAATTGTTGATCAAAATATCTACTGTCCTTGTTTGTTGTTTTCGAGGACTCTCCTTGTTTTTGATTTCTCCTTGTTTCGAATAATACGTTCCTATATAATGCAATATACATAAAATGGTTTTATAAAGTTATATCTAAGTTCGAAATTACTTTGAATTTCTATTAATTATTAGAAATATTTAATTATTAATGAATAATTACCTCTTTTTCCTGGGCTTTATTTGTAGAGTATCTAATTGAATGAGTATCTAATTTTAATTGTTTAACTTGAAACTCGTAGGATGTAAATTTGATGTTGACGTTTCTCTTCAATTTCGTAGCCATGATTATCAAGAGAAGAATTTGCTTTGTATCTAAATGATCAATATAAATAACTGCTTCGTTCTTGATTAAGCGATGTATTGTTCTGTTACAAGGTTTCCTCATATCCAAAATTATAAACGGTTTATCGAATTTCTTAATCTTATATTTCTTTGCCTCGTCAATCAAATCCTTCCCATTCGATCCGTGGCAACGCCTAGCGACGTGCACCCTGAGCCTATCTAAGGCAACGCCTGGGGATGCCGTTGTGAGCCACTCGTGGTCGGACGGACACGTTGTAACGCTTAAGGCCGTCGCCTTGTATCGCGTTCCGGTTCGAGCACACGACAGACTCGCTCAGTGAAATATGTTTATAGATCTGCGGACCGAACTCGAATGAGGCCCGACACCCGACTTTCCCGAATTTCCTACGATTTCCTTCCGATTCCCTTCGGATCGCTTCCGAAAAAGCCCAAAGATCTTTATCGGTGATCTTTGAATAACAAGCCGCGGACCCATAAAATGCGTAGGAAATTCTTTGACGTCGCGCCAAATGTATGTATGTATTTATAATAATATTTATAATATGTATTATATGATGTATTTGTGTAATAAATAATTTATTTATTTATTCTATGTATGTATTTATATTCATCTGATCCTACGCTGATTTCACTCAATTGTCGAGAAGAATCCCGGATCTTTAAAATTAATATAATGTTATTATAAAAATAATGTTATAATATTTTAATAAATTTATTAATATATGTATAAATTACTTGATTTATTTGATTCTACATAGAAAATTTACATTATGGCGTAATGTTTTTAAAGTTTTTAAAAACTTTTCTGTTGTATTAAAATTATAATTAACTATGGAATAAAAGGTAAGTTAAAAAATTTAATAAAATTTAATTTATTAAAATAAATAAATTTGAAGAGCACACGTCTGAACTCC
>NW_012097299.1:0-369 GCF_000956235.1 Wasmannia auropunctata | reverse complement strand
TTTATAATTATATTACTTGAATAAAGAGACGAAAATTGAAAATTACGTGAACATTTATTTCGCATAATGGGGATTGGTCGGAAGAACCATCGCGTTTATTAAACGAGAAAATTGTACTCGTAATTAAATCTGAATTAATAGCGCCTCAGATTATCCATTTTATATGATTGTATGTATTGCAACAATTTTCATATTTATCGTCTAAATATAGGCACTCATGGTGTCCGTGGGGTTCTCTCTCTCTCTCTCTCTCTCTCTTTCTCCGTTTCCCATATACTAATTAAATGATAAAAATCTTAATTCAAATGATTCTGTTGATACTCTTGGACATATTCATTCCGTCAGAAATGTTCTCATATATTTGCGCGG
>NW_012097298.1:0-423 GCF_000956235.1 Wasmannia auropunctata | reverse complement strand
ATACTTGCGTAATGCATTATTATATTGCGTATATCAATTCATTGATACGACAAGGTGTGCCTTTGCATATCAATATGTCACAATTTTTATATGTAACATTGTAACACTTTCCGTACACGCAACGATGATATGCGGATACGCATCAGACAAAGTCTCGTAATCGTCTTAACAATTATAGCAGGTGTATTATTATCGCGTCAAGATTCAATTAAATTCCTCTTTATTACTTATACGTAATCCTTAACTTAATTGAGAATTATGTATAAGTAATGAAATCTTTATCTGCAAGATACCATACATATGAATATTCAATTTGATTAGGTTAATGCAAGAGTATTATATTATTATACTTACAATCAGGCGTGTTACACTTTTAAAAGAGCAATATATGTATGAACACGCATTTTGGAAATGTATGCAAAT
>NW_012097297.1:0-728 GCF_000956235.1 Wasmannia auropunctata | reverse complement strand
GACTAACAATGCCTTTTTCCACAGAGTAGGATATACACCATTATCCAGGCAGAAATTAAAAATATGCGTGATCGCTGGTAGAACACTCGGCAAGGCGATCCTGAGAAGAACAGACGAGAGTCCATCCTCACCAGCAGCGTTGGATTTAATGTCCTTGAGTGCCTTAACAATATGCAGGGGCTCAATATGTTTCCAATAAAGTTTATCGTCACTATATTCCTCCTCACCCATATAGTATACACCATTGTCAGCCATAATATCATCCTGGCGCGCAGGAGGCCCCGAAAAATAATTATTTAGCTCCTCAACAGAGCAACACAGTCCCTCCTCAACACGTTTCGACTTTATGAGACCGAGATGTCTCAGCTTCCTCCACACCAAATCACTATTTGTAAGATCTTGGAAGATCTCAGAATAGTACCTTGATTTAGCGTTTCGAACCATGAGTTGAGTTTGATTTCTCAATACTTTAAAGGCCTCATAATTGATGTCAGTCCTGTATCTTCTCCATCCTCTTCTCGCTCTATCCCTTTCCGCCATTTTCTTCCTGATGACGTCAGACAGCCATGGAGCTGGGAGATGCCTGGGTTTAATCTTGCGGTGTGGTGCATGCTTGTCAAAGCATCCCAGAAGATACTCATTCAGCATACCCACCTTTCCATCAACATCGATCTCATACAATGCGTTCCAATCACAGGAATCAAGCTCACTCAGGAAGCGGTCAGAAT
>NW_012097296.1:0-302 GCF_000956235.1 Wasmannia auropunctata | reverse complement strand
CAGGCAGAAATTAAAAATATGCGTGATCGCTGGTAGAACACTCGGCAAGGCGATCCTGAGAAGAACAGGCGAGAGTCCATCCTCACCAGCAGCGTTGGATTTAATGTCCTTGAGTGCCTTAACAATATGCAGGGGCTCAATATGTTTCTAATAAAGTTTACCGTCACTATATTCCTCCTCACCCATATAGTATACACCATTGTCAGCCATAATCCTGGCGCGCAGGAGGCCCCGAAAAATAATTATTTAGCTCCTCAACAGAGCAACACAGTCCCTCCTCAACACGTTTCGACTTTATGAGA
>NW_012097295.1:0-579 GCF_000956235.1 Wasmannia auropunctata | reverse complement strand
ACATACGATGTATCTGTACATTTCAGGGAATATGGCTCGTCGTACGAAATCCGTGGAAGAGTTGGATAAGAAGAAACTGTGAGAGAAAAAGTGAAGAGAACCGTTTGATGGTGAACTGTGGACACTAATTATACTTTCTAGTCGAATAGGGCAGTCGCGCGTAAGAGTGGGATGGATGATGACGCGTGTGTGCGATTGTTTTGATTGACGTGGTATGAGTGACCTCCAAAGCTGTTATTACTTTTGTTCCTCAGAGTGAATGGAGAGCGTTGTTATTACCGGAACCGCGGACGCTCCAATTTAGCGTACGGTCAAAGTTCGATGTGAATTCCGCGTAAGAGCTGTTTACCGATTGCGTATTCGTTCAGCAATTACGTTGTTCGCGCTCTATTTTCTCTCTAACGTTAGCTTATAATGTTAATTGTGACGTTACCTCGCAAACGACACGCTTGCGGCAACGTGTTCATCGCTTTTAAAACTTTTAAGACACACGTTTCTATTGTACGTGAAATGAGAATCTCTTTATACATTGAGGAATACAGAAGCAAAACGCATGTTTTCAATTTTTTTTTTTTTTTT
>NW_012097294.1:0-607 GCF_000956235.1 Wasmannia auropunctata | reverse complement strand
CGGTGAGATCCGTTACATTGACGGATAAACTATTTATGAGAGCCGAACCCGAGAGGAACGAACAGTTCAAGTCGCTCGTGGAGGAACCGAGTAGTATAAAAGTTCGATTTGCAACGGACAACGTGGAAGAAATAAAGAAGGAAGATTTGCGAAATATGAGGCAAACCAGTATGAGAGCCAGGCTCCAAAGTATGTTTGATGCAATATCAGGGAAAGGTAAATAGCATATTATATATTATTATATAACATAATATTATAAATTAAGTTTAATAAAATAACATAATATTCATTATTCTTATTAATACCCGAGATGTTTACATACCTTTGGTGTGAGCATCTTTTAAGTTCCACACTAATATAGATTTTATCCCGATTCAATTTACTAAGAATTATAAAAAGATGAAGAGTAAGTTGAATCAAAGATATAAATTACTCTTCATCTTTTTATAATTTTATAAATATAATTCTATAATTCTATAAATTAATTTGCATTGATGGAAACAGGCATAAAAAATCTATATAAAGAAATACATTTTATGTTTATATTCATCCTTTGTCTCGTCTTATATAATAATTATTTTATTTGCACTTTCAGCAGAGAACAAAA
>NW_012097293.1:0-465 GCF_000956235.1 Wasmannia auropunctata | reverse complement strand
GTCTGCCTTGCCAGCCCGCTCAGAGATGTGTATAAGAGACAGATATAATATAGCTTACAATTATATTCTCTATTTTGCAGTTGATCGCGAACACAGCCATTTTGATTAAGGTTGTTGGCGATGGAAAGAATCCAATTAATAAGCTTGATGTAGCTGCATTGTTAGCTTCCGTATTGCAGCTGGTTTATGTCGGATATGGATTAATATGCGAAGCTACTGTCTTCACGACTTTTACAGTAATGTACGAAGGTACTGGATACATGACGTGTGTTAGTCACTTGTTATACCCATTTTTGACGACTCTCACCGCAAGATTTTTATTCTATCAGAAGTAAGTTTAATTAACACACATAAAAATAAGTATCAACGTAATATTTTAATAATTTTTGTTTAATGTACTTTCAGGATAAAACTTAACTACTTTGCTGGCTTATCTATCTTGGGCTTTGTAATCGGATATGCTAT
>NW_012097292.1:0-379 GCF_000956235.1 Wasmannia auropunctata | reverse complement strand
GTGCTCTTTTTGTCTCAATGTAATTTGTATCAATAATACCAACAATATATAAAAAAAGTGAATTAACTATATTAAGGTGCTAAAAATTCTTTATGCAAAATTAATGTAAACGAAATATGAATTGTTCAAATAATTCAAAAAATTTAAATATATATAAATATTTATGCAATTCATATTGTGTTAATATCCAATGAATAATATTACCGACAGATTATAGAAAAATTACGAATGATGAATGAAAAAATAAAATTGAATTGTAAAAATTATATTTATTTTTATGCATTAATTCTTTTGTATAATCGGAAAAACATGGTTAAATGTATATGACATGTCATCCTCATAAAAAAATTGTTTCATATAAACATGTAGTTGTACATAC
>NW_012097291.1:0-374 GCF_000956235.1 Wasmannia auropunctata | reverse complement strand
TGTGCTCTTCCGATCTAAACATCTATGAAAAAAAGTATTGCAATCGATATATCTATGACTGTACATACATACAAATGTACAATAATTTTCCTTCTCTTTTCTGTTCCTACATATCATAAAATAATTTTAATTAATTATTAAAACATTGTTGTTGATAAATACACTCGCATATAGTGAACCGCAACGGTCTTTCGTAAAATGGCAAGGAGCGGCAGTGTTGATATTGGAAGTGTTTTTGACGAGTACCTGCAAAAAGAACAGCAATTCGAACAAGAGATAGAAGAGCGGTATATTTACGCTGAAATTCCATACCTGCTATTGTTATAAGTTATATATGCATGCACACCTTTTTTCCTTCAAAAAGAATGTTATTT
>NW_012097290.1:0-372 GCF_000956235.1 Wasmannia auropunctata | reverse complement strand
TAAATTTATTAATTATATATAATTTATATTGATGTATAGTAATTTATGTATATTACCTTTTATAATTATTATTTTATTGGGAGATATATGTATAGTAATTGTACATTAATGAAGATAATCCTTAATATGTCTGAGCTTTCATCGATCTTTTTTAATCTCATCGTTCAACTTTCGAAAATCCTCGAATACCGTAATTACTTTCGTATGTCTCTGTAATTTTTAGCAAAAAAAGAAGAACGTAAATTGGACATTATCGATCGCGTAATCGCTATAGTCTCGGCAAAATGTCGATCGAGAATTGCGTCCACTTTCCTTCGACCACAAGCAAACATTTGTCATGTAAATTACGTAATATTTTGTCTTTTTTTCTAG
>NW_012097289.1:0-379 GCF_000956235.1 Wasmannia auropunctata | reverse complement strand
TTCCCGGAAATTTCTGTTGGATAAATTGTAGTTATATAGGAAACTTACAACTCGAACACATTAATTGATCAATTAAGTTTCGATTATTCGGTGTTTCTATCCAAATTCATGTTTTAATGCAAATGTTTTTCTCAATTTCTGTTTTTCATGCTCTTCTGAGAAAGAAACCATTGTAAATAACGAACGAGATTGCTGTTGTATTTTGATCCGCCTATCCGTCGCATATGTACATCTAATTGTCATACATGATTAGTCGTACGCACATAATGCGACTGTTACATTAGTATCTTAATGGGTTTTCCCCGACGAGGCACCAGGAAACATCATCAGTTTAATGGTCCTGCGATAATCTCGTTTGTTATTTCTACTGTGTCGTTAA
>NW_012097288.1:0-449 GCF_000956235.1 Wasmannia auropunctata | reverse complement strand
GTGTGCCTTGTCGACTCAGTTGTATGCTATACGAAGTTATTACGTCCGGTGCATCGTATCGTGAATATCCGAGGAGTAATAGAGAAAAAATAATATTAAGAATGAGATGTATAATTTAACATAAATTATATTAATATTAAAAACTATATTAAATATATCCGCGAATATCCAAGGAGTAATGAGAAAATATATTAAGAATGAGATATATAATTTGATATAGTAGATTATATTAATATTAAAAACTACTCTCTCTCTCTCTACATTAAATATATAATTTTTTAATAAATATATCGGTAAACGTATTAACGCAGAAAGCGGGGAGAGACGTATGTAGACACGCATATATGTACAAATGTCTCTATGTGTTCACGTTTGTATGTGCTGTGTGTATATTACGCATACACAGCAGCAAGCAGACAGATGCCGGATAGAGAGAGAAAGGAAAAGAA
>NW_012097287.1:0-345 GCF_000956235.1 Wasmannia auropunctata | reverse complement strand
CTATACGAAGTTATTACGTTTACGCGAATAATTGACAAAATATTATAAATCTTATTTGATATTACCTAAGCACATTTTTCAGAAGGTATTGAAAGATTCAATTTTCATGCATCTTTTAAAAACCTTGAATTACAAAGAAATTGTCATACAATTTCTTTGTCATACAAATTTTATTTTTATCATTTGTGTTCTTCAAACTATTCTCACTATTAGAATATAATAGAGTTTTTAATTTCTTTGCAAAGCTAGAAAGATAGAAGATTGTTTATTTCTTTCTCCGAACTGCATAGCTCTTTATTATATCCTTTATTAACGTCATCATTTATTATTAAATTTAAACACAAG
>NW_012097286.1:0-325 GCF_000956235.1 Wasmannia auropunctata | reverse complement strand
TAATACATGCAAAACAAAGTACCCGACCAGTGATGGAAGGGACGCTTTTATTCGATCAAAACCAATCGGTGGCGGGCGGTCTCCGTCCGTCCACCGTTTATTTTGGTGACTCTGAATAACTTTGTGTTGATCGCACGGTCCTAGCATCGGTCCGGCGACGCATCTTTCAAATGTCTGCCTTATCAACTGTCGATGGTAGGTTCTGCGCCTACCATGGTTGTAACGGGTAACGGGGAATCAGGGTTCGATTCCGGAGAGGGAGCCTGAGAAACGGCTACCACATCCAAGGAAGGCAGCAGGCGCGCAAATTACCCACTCCCGGCAA
>NW_012097285.1:0-504 GCF_000956235.1 Wasmannia auropunctata | reverse complement strand
TACTTTAAAGGCCTCATAATTGATGTCAGTCCTGTATCTTCTCCATCCTCTTCTCGCTCTATCCCTTTCGCCATTTCTTCCTGATGACGTCAGACAGCCATGGAGCTGGGAGATGCCTGGGTTTAATCTTGCGGTGTGGTGCATGCTTGTCAAAGCATCCCAGAAGATACTCATTCAGCATACCCACCTTTCCATCAACATCGATCTCATACAATGCGTTCCAATCACAGGAATCAAGCTCACTCAGGAAGCGGTCAGAATCGAAGGATCTAAAATCTCTCACCCAAATGCTCCGCTCCTGCAGACTCCCCACACCTAGCCTGTATTCCACGTAGATCAAATCGTGTGAGGAAAGAAAACCGACATCCTGTTGACCATAGGAAATTAATTTGTCCACGTCATCGATCATGCATAAATCAAGACGAGTGGCAGACGAGCGTGTGTGATGCGTCGGCGCATAGGGTACTAAATAAAAGTCCACAGAGTTGGCAAAGGACTTAATAA
>NW_012097284.1:0-1979 GCF_000956235.1 Wasmannia auropunctata | reverse complement strand
TTTTAATTTTAAATTTCAGCTACAGTAAACCGCGAGTCGATTACTTTCGAATTTTTTAGAACGTCATAATTTAACGCTGAAATAATATTAAGTACATATTAAATTAATCTTTAATTCTTTGATGATCGAACTACGAAGTAATTATTAATTTATTATACTCTTATAATAGACTCTTGAAATATTTTCTGTTACTAGGAAGATCGATTGCTGCTAACTTTTAGCGGGAAAGAATTCGAGGTTTGCCTCTTCCTCCCTCATAACTTATCGAAAAGTGGGCCTGATGAAGCGGTCTGATTAGCAGGCTTGATTTATCGCTTCTTTATACATATATCTGGCGCTCGCAGCAACGGGTGTCTTCCCTTTTCTCCCTCTCCTCGGCTCGCGGTCTCGTTAAAATTTATTCATGATTCGGCAGCGCGGGGAGGCACCCTTACCTTCTCCCGAGAGAGAGACTGGTTCGACTGGTCGCGGTCCAAATATTCGTCGGGGCCCCGGCCTATTTTCCGCGTAACGCGATAGGGGCTTTAATACCACTCGTGTGAACCGGTCGCGGGGGTCTGATTTATCGAACGGCGGTATCGACTTTGTTCGGGCTAATCCCCCGCGTTTCTCTTCGAGCCGTTATCGCGGCGCTCTTTCATTGGCCCGCCGACGTGCCGACCGGGTACTTTGCATGTTAAAGAGCGCAGTAATGAGTGATCAAATCGGCCTTACCGAGAACTTTTAAGGGAATCGCGTCCTCTTGATTTATGACGCGCAATGCACGAGAGTTCGCGTTGCCGCGCGATTTTATGAAGCGTATTCTTTTCTTATCTCTCAGGACACATCCTACGAATATGTAACTTTAACGCTCAGGCTGCCTTTGGGTGCCTGGTGGAGATTTAAATTCGGGCGAGGAGAATTTCGTGTAGTTCGGAAGAGTGATGCACCGACACCGCTCCGGCTTTGTAGGCGTACGCCTGTCTTTCCTCGTGTCTTCAGCTTGTATTGTACAATGGCATCAACGGGGTACGGAGAAAGAGGAAGAGAGTGAATCGCCCACCTCTGAAACTAATAAGTATTGTCCATCAGACGCATTGTTTTGGTGCCCACGTAGGGCGTACATTTTCGAGATACGAGTTACACTTTAGATCGCTAATGTCATTAAACCATCGCGGATCGGCCTCGTTAGAGCGTGTCCGTAAAAATCCGATAAACCATTTACTCATTCATTCGATTATCATCGTTAGATGCGGCGGTAATTAAGTCCTTGAATTCAATTTTTAATAATTAAAATTTGAGATTTATAGATCGGAGTAGTCTCGAAGAAATAAAATTAACTGTCGTCGTTCAGTATTTTGATTAAATATTTTCTAGCCGAAAGTTCAATTGAGATCGCGACTATTTCCAACAATTTCAGTTATTAATCATAATATTAATTATATCAAATATTGAATAATTTGAATATTCGCCGTTTTCGGATTCACATTCTTTATTTATTATACTGTGGCTTTATTATTATAAATTTACGAAATGATATAACATTCACGAAATCCAACGAATATTTATTAGTTTACAGCACCTTGCGACATTAATATACAACACACTGCTTGCAATACGAACTGTTTCCAATTTCACATTAATTCATGATTGATGCGCCCATAATTCTCGGCATAATTCCCGATTCTGCTTTACGGCCTTTATTTAAGGCACTTTAAAGCGCTCGTTACGGCTATCCGCATTTTAATTTTTACACTCCTAAGGTGTCATAAATCAGATGCAACACTTCGATGCCTTAACGGAGGCTAAGTTACATAATATTTTACGCGGTTGATTTTCCTGCGTAAATTCGCCAATTGGCTTAGAGTTATGACTAGAGTCACACACCCTTGTATAAAACTTTACTTTATTGTTTGGCCGCTTTTCATAAAATTATACAATTATGACGTAATTATAAATTATGACGTAATAATACATAACGAAGTACTATTATAAATAGA
>NW_012097283.1:0-527 GCF_000956235.1 Wasmannia auropunctata | reverse complement strand
TTCATTGCGCGAGATTTTTTTTTATATTCGGCGTTAGAGTCACTTTTTTTAAAATCTCCAATACGTTTGCACGGTGCGCCATTATACTCTTTAATTATTTAATATGAAAATGTATGCATTACTTAAAAATGTGTAAGCTGCATAATACAAACGTATTCGATCCGATTTTTTAAGTCCTCTTCTCAGTACGTATTAATAAATATAGATAAAATACATCAAGCAATGAAAATTGAATGAAAATATCTAATGATACAAATTTTTCAAAATATTGGGAAGTACCAAAGTGATGTGGAGCAGTGCATGGTCATTCATAAATTGTTTTTCCAAAGAAATAAAGTTGTCCGAGTAATAAGAGATGACAGGCAAAGAATAAAAGTTATAGTTGTAAAATTTTTGATGTTATCAAATATTATATATGATAATATAAAAAAAAATAAAAAAAAGTTTTGATGTTATCAAAAAATATTATATATGATAATATCAAAGATGTAATGAGATAAACAACAAGATCAGTATTTCGATCTCGA
>NW_012097282.1:0-396 GCF_000956235.1 Wasmannia auropunctata | reverse complement strand
ATTTCTGACTCGTTTCGTATTATTATTATATATTATTTTTTTCTATGAATTACGTTTTCATTGTGCCATCTTATAAACACAAAGTTAAAATGTATCTTTTCTTATCTCTTGAATATTAATATATCTAATCTTTAGTAGAAGTATATCAATTCTTAGCTCGTAAATATTAATGTATCTAATTGGTCATAATAAAAAAATTTCTAAGATGAATAAAACGTATTCGAGTAATTAAATGAATTATATAACTAATATCACGAATCTAACTAGTTCAACGATCACGATTATTGACTCAAGAGGAAAAATTGAATTAAATTAAATTTATGATAACATCAAATTATTTGCTGATTTTTATACAGGAGGATAATCTTTAATGTTGTAATTTTTATAATTATCACT
>NW_012097281.1:0-304 GCF_000956235.1 Wasmannia auropunctata | reverse complement strand
TAACAAAACAATAAACTCAGCAACATGCTAACCGTTTGTATTTTTATAAACAGATAAATGCAAATTTTAATTTTATTATACCAATTTCTACAATAAATTATAAATAAATTTATAATTTATATAATTATAATAAATTAAAAAAAAGAAAATATAAATATATCTGAATAGAAGAAATAAAATAATTTTATTAATATTTTAGTAGAATGATAACCGTAACGTTTTTTTTTCACTGACATTTATAGACATATTTTTCATTCAGTTTTGCTTCATTCAGTTTTATTAATAGTTCCACCGATGCACAGTG
>NW_012097280.1:0-388 GCF_000956235.1 Wasmannia auropunctata | reverse complement strand
GTCTGGAGAGAAAGGATATCCTAGCGTATACGCGGCATCCTTAAGCCAAACGTCGAGACGAGATTCCGAGAAAGTATTGCTCGGATTTTCAATGTGCTACAATATTTCGACTCGCGCTTAAAAAAAAATTTATTTTCTCTCTCTCTCTCTCTCTCTTTTAGCTAAATTAATTTAGTAATATAATTCATACATATTTAAATTAACTTATAACCAGTGTCCTAATTTCAAAAAAGTGTAGTTTGAAGAAATTCAGAAATTGGAAATTCAGAAATCTTAAGATCAAAGCGAGAAGGACATACATACTTACATTACTTCTCGTAAAATATAAATTAAGGTGATGGATGAAAACATTCATAAAATGGATGGTACTAGAGTAACTGGCTAGTAA
>NW_012097278.1:0-814 GCF_000956235.1 Wasmannia auropunctata | reverse complement strand
TGTTTTCAAGCAGAAGACGGCATACGAATGTAGATGATTGTCCCTGCGTATACAAGTATTTCAAATGTGGATACCATTGACGGCACAAAAAAGAATGGTTTATAAAATTGCTTCAAGGTTCGCATTAAATAGTCACGAAATTCCTGAACTCTGACGCGGAGGACTGCACAAATAAACCAGATAACGAAGAGATGTTTTTTTCCCCCCTCCTCTGGGTGATTGTTATCTGAATTCTCGCGCTCCGCGTAAACGTCGATACTTGTTTTCTTCCGCGTGGTTTCCCACCTATACGGAGACCTCGCGCGACGATTCCGCTTCCCTTCCGTCGATCGTCGTGTCGATGCAACGGCTCGCCATTGTTTGCAAATGCGAGTCCCGGGCGCGTAATGGTCCCGGCATTATTAGACTTAGGATTTCTATGTTTGGGCGATAATCTCGCCTGTACCGCGCCCCGGGATCTTCACGGGGAGCGAGGATCCCGATAGACCGTTCGCTCCCGCATAAATATCGTATTCGCGACGTTGTGCGCGGCTCCTTGCCCCGCGCGACTCGTCAAGGTCGCGTTTACAAAGAATTCGAGCACGCAGGTACCTTATATTACACTCGCAGTAGTAGCCACGTATCTTATTATACGTGCGGCTACTATTATATTACATTACATAGGTGTATAGAACCCACGGCGCGAGAACAGTGAGAGGAAATCGATTAAGAACGCGATCGATAACTAGCGACTAAAAATCGGAACGGACGGTAATTATCCGCGTCCTCTGGGCAACGCGTAATTCATGCTCGGAATTGAAAGTCACGGAACGTG
>NW_012097277.1:0-454 GCF_000956235.1 Wasmannia auropunctata | reverse complement strand
CCTAAGTGACTGGAGTTCAGACGTGTGCTCTTCCGATCTATATACATATGTAATATGAAGTATATTAACGTGTTTCTAGATTTAACTGTGGCAGTAAATATTTTTTTTTATTAATTTATTAATTTTTATAATCTTTTTATTAATATATTATAATCCATCGGTTGTTGAGTAGTAATATTGAAACTAGGTGGTTCTCCTTGTGAAATCGACTAGATATCGTCGTGTGTGGCGTCTTGACCGGCGCCGTGCGCACGTGCGTGCGTCACGCACACGCAGGCGTAACTGGAAAGTGACGCACGTGTCACGCGGTCGCGCAGGTACCCTACCTACACGCGATTCTCATGTCAAATCGTGTAACAACGATGTGCACTCCCATCCTCCGACATATAAACAAGTTTCGAAATACGTTTAGACAAAATAATTTTTGAACAATATCACGTTAGATATGTCCTTT
>NW_012097276.1:0-329 GCF_000956235.1 Wasmannia auropunctata | reverse complement strand
TTAAATAATTATATGTTTTGGCAGTGTTGCATAACACATAATTAAAATCTACAGTAGATAATGATCGCACTATTATCGTGTTACGTTTAATAGACGAAATCCAGCTGACGCAGCTTTTAAATAGATTTCGACAGTGGCATGCCTTGTTGTCTATGTTTCTCACGCGATTGCTTAAGTAGAGCAAGAAAATGTCAGTCAGGCAAAAATAGCCAGACTTATACGCTAGCGATAAAGAATTTATGCTAATCTGATGGTCTTTGTGACATCATATTTTGTCACGTCAAGTATTAAAGTATTTTGTATCGTATGCCGTCTTCTGCTTGATAACA
>NW_012097275.1:0-426 GCF_000956235.1 Wasmannia auropunctata | reverse complement strand
TGACTGGAGTTCAGACGTGTGCTCTTCCGATCTTGTAAAGTAATAAGAAAAACAATAATTGATGATTATTGTGTAGCGATCGAAATATTAATAATGTAATTTACAAAAATATTCTAATAAGAATTAAATAATATTCTGCTTGTTTACATATTCTTCTTAATCAAATTATCCAGCTTTGAAATTGTTAGAGTTCGGAAAGATACTAATATAGTGCTATTTGAGTCGCTCTATTTCCTTATTTTACATCTATTAAAAGATAAAGATAAATTGACACAAATAGCGCAAATAGTATTTTCTCTTGATGACACTGGTAATCCAATTGTCATGTTTATTCTGCTGTAAGAAAAGGAGAAAAATAAATCAAATATATAATACTAAGATTGGTATTTACAGTTGAATCTAACATTAAAAATCGTCCTAAATGAA
>NW_012097274.1:0-539 GCF_000956235.1 Wasmannia auropunctata | reverse complement strand
ACAAGTCTTTCGTAAAATAGCTGCCATTTTGAGAAAAATCAATATTTAGAAAAATCCCTACGTACTTCTCTATAGTCTTTAATATGTAGATAATGAAAATTCTTTATGTTTTGTTTAAAGTCAAACCGTGTACATGGAATCCTGCCCAGGAAAAAAAGTTCCATATATAATTATATATAATTATATGCAAAATATGTCCATATATGTTTCTTTCCTTTGTAAAATTATTCTTTAATGCAAAATTGATAATAATAAGAAGGAAACATAAAAAATAATTAAAAGAATAATTTTTACATTGTTTTTTTTTACAAAAAATAATGTTTGAAGAAATAAAATTGCTCATATAATAATTATATATAAGTGATTAAAAATATACATATATAATTATATATGAACAATTTTTCTTATTTTTTCAAACTTGATTTTTTGTAAAAAAAAATGTAAAAATTATTCTTTTAATTATTTTTTATGTTTCCTTCTTATTATTATCAATTTTGTATTAAAGAATAATTTTACAAAGGAAAGAAACATATATGGAC
>NW_012097273.1:0-475 GCF_000956235.1 Wasmannia auropunctata | reverse complement strand
CCGATCGAGTCTCCTGCCCTCTCCAAGGAAGAAGCAAGTTGTGAGGCCTCACTTCAAGGAAACGCATTCACACTCACCAACGGGCAGATACATCGTTCGGCTGCCCTTCCGCGCTTCGGCATCCTCTCTCGGACATTCCCGCTCACAGGCTGAGCGTGCTCTTCGCCGGATGCAGCAGCAGTTCCAGGAAACTGGGAGTTCTCTCGCCTCTACTCGGAATTTCTCCAGGAATATGAAGCTCTTGGACACATGCTGAAGATCCCGCCGATCAAGTCTCCAGCTCCCGCCTTCTTCTTGCCTCACCATAGAGTGCTTCGCCCCAGTAGCACGACCAGTAAACTGCGGGTTGTCTTCAATGGATCCGCGCGCTCGACGTCAGGCGTCTCTCTCAACGAGTGCCTGCACGTCGGGCCGAAACTGCAGCAGGATCTCGCCGACGTCTTGCTTCGCTGGCGTCGGCACTCCTTCGTTTTTC
>NW_012097272.1:0-543 GCF_000956235.1 Wasmannia auropunctata | reverse complement strand
TAATTCAAAAGAGCAAGCGTTTATTAATAATCAAATATTAACAGAAAATATTATTATTATTAATAATCAACCAATAGTTCCTCTATTTGATCCACCACATTTATTAAAATGTATTCGAAAACAATCTATTAACAAAAGGATTTAAAATTCAAATTAAAAGATGAAAAAATACGAATTGCAAAATGGCAACATGTAGAAGATGCTTATTTTATTGATTGTAGTTACGGTTATTTAAGAATAATGCGCAAACTAAAAGACCACCATGTAATACAAAACAAAATTTAAAAAATGAAAGTTGCTTATTGCGCACAAGTTTTTAGTCAAACCGTAGCTTCAGTAATATCATTAATGAGTTGTACCGAAAGTCGAAGTTCTTGTAGAAGTAAATCTATGTCTTCAGATGGAAAAGATACTGCCGAATTGTTATTATTTTTTAATACATTATTCGATAGTGTAAATGGTACTATTGATACAAAAAATGATAAATATGAACAATTATGGAATGATGCTATTACAGTTTTTAGAACAATGGAATATGAAAAA
>NW_012097271.1:0-476 GCF_000956235.1 Wasmannia auropunctata | reverse complement strand
GCCAAGTCGGCAGATGTCGAGACGCGTCGCCTCTGCCGCCCCCACTGATGAGACGCCGCTCGGCCGCGCTCCGAGGGAGCCGCGCGTTATCCTGGAACGTGTCGACTTGCTGACGCCTTCGCCAGCGAGTCGACACGTTCCAGCGGCAACCACGCCTAGGCCGCCGCCGGATAATGGTGATGGTGGTGGTGGTGGTGGTGCACCATCCGAGGTGCCACAAGGTATCGAGCAGAGGAGGGAGGGTATTATTACCCCCCCCTCCTACGTCTCGCGAAGCTGCGATCATGGGCTCCACGCCGAGACCGAGCAAATGCCGAAGCGACGCAAACGCGCCTCCGCCACCACCATCTTCCCGATATCGCCGCCGCCGCCGCCGCCGCCGCCTGTAGCGGCAATACCTACAATTAGTCGTCACGAAATTGTCCATATACAAATGCAGCGTGTCGGGCGGCAATTTATTATGACGCAAACGCAAA
>NW_012097270.1:0-932 GCF_000956235.1 Wasmannia auropunctata | reverse complement strand
GTCGTAATGCATTTTTATGTGCCAAAGTAGAAGGAAGTTTGCAAATAGTTCAGCAGTGGGGCGGCAGTTTTTCAACACTTGGCAAGATGCACGAACGAAGCTCAATCGCTCGTTGATCACGGTTTGTTCGCATGCGAAAAATATTTACGACCAGCGGTATATAAGACCGGCGATTGCCAAAAGCAGTCGCGAATTACCGAGCGGTAAACACTTTTTCGTAATCTCTCTCTCCTTCGACGAGCTTGGCGCGGAACTCGAGATTGTCCGACTCGCGCTTTCAAACTAACCAAGTTCATGCAGGATTTAATAAAATTTCGATGGAACATCGGCGCTCTTTGTCCCTGACGAGTCAGTAGGTCACCACGAGTGTTAAGCGCACACGTAATTCTTAACCTGGCTGGCATGCCACCAATTTTTGGAAAAATGTGCTTTTTTCGTAGTTAGAAGAAGGAATTCGCGTTGAAAGCTCGTACCTATTGAAATTTTTACGGTGCGTTTTAACAATCTTAAAATGCCATGACTAAATAAAAGAGTGATTTTTGCATTATTCTGAATAGTTTGCAGCCGCAATAATTTGATATTCGCAAAACTATAACAGTAAGTCAATATTAACAGCAGAGATACAATCTTCTATATATCTAGATATATTCTTTTATTTCTCCTAAAAGTATATCTCTTTATTACGATTATTCTTTTAAAATAAATTTTGATGAACAATCTAATAAAAATCGTAAAGCGCCCCTATTATTATTAGGACTTTCAAATATTTATCATTGGCGTTTAATTATCATGAAAAGAATTTATAATGACTATTAAAAATTCTTCTAATATATTGTGGCCGAATTCATTAATAAAAGAAAGCAACTCCTAAATCTTAATACTAAAAGTTATCCTCAATTTCTTCATCTAGTTTACAGTGACCTCCCCATAAG
>NW_012097269.1:0-382 GCF_000956235.1 Wasmannia auropunctata | reverse complement strand
TTTTTTTTTTTGTCAATTCTTTATAATGTTTGTAACGAACGCGAGCATATCGTAATTCGCGACGATATCGTATCATACTACTGGAAACGGAAGACTGTCCATTGATGAGTAGCTCTCTGCTTTTGATGGTTTAAAAAAAAAAAGGATAGAACTGAAATGTGTCGGTTAAGAGTGTCTCTACAGCTAGGCTTCTCTCACACATGAAAAAATTAAGCAAATTCTTTCATCGCGTCACCCACACACACAACACACACACACACACACACACACACACACACCACACATCACACACGCGTGCGCACAAATAAAGACGATTATCACTGAGCTACAGCAGAAGTATCTCATTCAAGTATGTAGAAATAGCATTTATCAAACATAAACA
>NW_012097268.1:0-504 GCF_000956235.1 Wasmannia auropunctata | reverse complement strand
CAGTGGTTTGCAGCTTTTTCTGGTCGAACGTAACCATCGTTGGAGAGGGCGAATCTGATTGGAAAATTTAAAGTCTGTTCACTGTAAACCGAGCCATTTTCTCTGTCCAAATTGTCCAAAACGAATGGAGCATGCGCTGCAGGCTTAAGAAACTGAAAGATCGTAATCTTTCGATGTCACATCCAATTTTGTCAGTTTATGACAGCGAGAGTGTTTCGTTATGATTTTGATGTGATCTCCTGTGATATTACAAAATACTTCTGTGATACAACGAAAATGCTTAAACGAACGTGATGGAAAATTGACGGAAGCTCATAATTTCTATAAAAGCATATATAACTTATATCTAACTTATTATTGTTGTTGTTATTAGCTTATCAGTACGTTTTATTATCCAATTGCTCCACCGAGATTGATTTACGCTTGGCGCAACGACCGTTCGACGCGAATCGATTTTCAGTTATGTAAATGTAGTTTGATACGTGGATTGCAGCGAGAAAAAAA
>NW_012097267.1:0-351 GCF_000956235.1 Wasmannia auropunctata | reverse complement strand
TACGCGGGGGTAATCGAGAATAATCCACAGATATGCGAATTAAAAATCTCGCTTCCACAGGCTTTAATCCTAGTGGTAACATCATCACTTCTATATCTTCTTTGCTTATTTCGGTTTCCCCAATAAGTGTGCTGTATTCTACTTGCAATCGTTCTCCCTGTTTTCCAAGTAACTGTATCTGAAAGTGAAGAAAATAAGCATCGCGAATCTTTAAAAATCATTTAAATTTTGTGTATTGAACATCGAATCTATTAAAGGAATGTATTATTTTATACAATCAAGAGCGACAAAATGTTATCGCCTACCTGGTGTTCCTTGTAATACAATAACAATAGATCGGAAGAGCACACG
>NW_012097266.1:0-302 GCF_000956235.1 Wasmannia auropunctata | reverse complement strand
GTTCACTCCCGATAATTGGTCATTCAGGAAACAGTATGGGTTCTAGAAGAGTATCTTTCCCCGGGGAAGAACTAGTTCGCCTTGTAAACTGGCCGCCATTATAGGTTGGCGTATATTGGCGCATATATAAATGGCCAAATGAAAGCTAAGTGAGGATATTAGAAGTAAAGAGACAAATTGAGTTTGATCTTCAAATGCGTAAATCAGCAATTGTTCCAGAATATCTTAATATAATAATTATGAGACAAATTGAGTTTGATCTTCAAATGCGTAAATCAGCAATTGTTCGGAAGAGCACACGT
>NW_012097265.1:0-384 GCF_000956235.1 Wasmannia auropunctata | reverse complement strand
GCACAAGTGAACGTAAAGTTCTCTCGGTAAGGAGTTTATGACGTGCTCTTTTCTCTTTTCCTTTTTCATAATAAAAACATTCTTTGGAAATAATAGGAGAAGAAATAAATTACCATCGCCTATATGATAGCTTTTATTCATAGACACGTGATAATAGTGGCAAAAATAACATATTTAAAGAAATACACACCCCTTTGCTTGTCTCCTATAATATGTTGGTATGCTATTTAAGAGCATGATTTTTTTTATATAATATTACTATTTTGATGTATTTCTATTCTAACATGTTACATATATTTAAGAAGTTAAATTGATAATTTATTATAAAATCTTTTATTTTAAAATCAGTCTTATTTAAAATCTTTACTGTTGTCTAAGATTTCT
>NW_012097264.1:0-477 GCF_000956235.1 Wasmannia auropunctata | reverse complement strand
ATATTTATAGAAAAGTGATTTATAATGCAAATCAAATTTAAATCTGCGATCCTGTGCGGTCTCCCCGAAATTATTCTTTGCAGCAAAATTATTTAATTTATTTAAATAATTTTTTTAATAGTAAGCAATACAATTATTATCTAAACAGAAACTTCTTGGAATTTCTGATTCAGATGATAATTACTTGAAATACCGCAAGATAAAATTTTACATATAGATTAAAATTAAAATTATTATAGAGCCATTGCTAAAACTAGAACTGTGCTGAAAAGCACAGATGTTTAGAGAAACAATTTCAGGGTGAAAGCATCAAATCACAAAGAGTTGTGTAACAATTGTGTATATTGAATGATGTATGATGTACGATAAAATAGAAGAAAGCATCTCATTGAACAGCGAATTCTAACACGGTTCACACGCGAAAGAGTTTCAATCTGCATTTTATAATATAGTTGCACAATTTCAGCGGTTTAGACA
>NW_012097263.1:0-723 GCF_000956235.1 Wasmannia auropunctata | reverse complement strand
TATGAATATGTTGTCGTGTGCCAAAGCGCAAATGTTACAAATCGTTTTTGTACAAATACATAGGGCCAACACTTTGGCGTACGTCGACGGCACTGGCGATGCCATCATGGTCTGACGGATTGGCCAAACTGACGAAGAGGGGGACGGTCAAACTAAAGCCCAAAATCGACCGCTATTTAATTGGCAATTCCGCGCATTGGGGATTCTGCGCGTTGCACGTATCTTCGCCGGAAGAGAACCACGTAATAACGCATATGCAGGTTTACAATTCTGCTGCCAAAATGGCGAGGCCAACGGACTCGGGCATGATACCCGCGTACGTGATCGCGCGTGGGTTCGTCGATAGCGACAAAACTGCGCAACACATACACGATGTTGTGCAGTTCGCAAACAATTACGTGTTGCAAAATCACGTGACAAGGTGCGAGGAGGTGCTGACGTTTGACACCCTGCGCATCGAGGAGGAGTCCCTCGGAGAAGCGTTGCAACGCCACGAATGTTTCACCAGCGACACCACCCTGCTGTGTCGCCTTTTGCTTCGGAACAAGCTACTGTTCCGAATGTGCAATTGGCGACAACACGTCGTTGCAACAATCTCCGAGGACCTGCGCTTCTTCCACGTGCTGGAGGGCAGACTACTCTTCGACGAGCAACCGTGGGTACCACCGCCCGTTGTCGCGCAAGTGATAAGGGCAGATTTCAGATTGCACTACTTCCTGCACA
>NW_012097262.1:0-542 GCF_000956235.1 Wasmannia auropunctata | reverse complement strand
TGAGAATACTAGGCAGAGGCTGAGAACTCTCTCTCGACCCCTTTTTCTCGAACTGCTCGCGGTTCTGGTATGGATAGCACTTCTGGCGGACTGGCGGGTAGCGAGTCGGGCGAGAAGTGTCTCCGTCGGAAATTTGCCCGGCTTTTATACCCGCTCGGGCGCAGGTTCGGACGTTTCCGCGTCTCGTCGGTAATCTCCGGGGGGTTGTAAAAAAGGAAGGCTCGGTGGGGGTGACCTTGCCGCGTGCTTTGCTGGGTGGCGAAAAAAAGATAATCCGGGCGCGCTGCGCCCGGCTCCCACTGGTTCTAGTGTGTAGGAACGATGCGTTCTTTTAGGGGGTGCATCGTTACAACTGTTTGAATCTATGTCAAAAATAGTGCGAATATGATTTCATGATGCATTTTGTTTACTTTCTTTGCATGTATTCTTAAAATCAAGATCTAAGTCTTTTGTTAAAAAATTATTTCTTACAGCTTTTAATAAATGCACATAATCGAAAATAGATACTATTTCTTGTCCTTTTATGATAAAAGTATTTTCTG
>NW_012097261.1:0-794 GCF_000956235.1 Wasmannia auropunctata | reverse complement strand
TGTCAAGCAGAAGACGGCATACGATGAAAAATATTGAAAGTGCGTTGTTATACACTTGTATGTAACGTACATATCTATAAGTATTGCCCAAAATATGTATTTCGTATATGTATAATATATATATTTATATATATATATAATCATTTCAATTATCATAAACTATTAAAATTATAATACAGCCAGAGGATTTAGCATAATGATCATTTTATAGACATTGGCTGCAAGCTAGTCGTTCCGTTCGGCTTATCGAGACACACTCGTAGCTGTATACCTGATAATATCGCAAATCGGAACGGCCTATGTGCTCATTAAGAGGGATATACAATAAGTTTCATCAATTAATCATTTTTATGTACATACTGGCATACATACAAACACATACATACGTACATACGTAAATCATTCGCTATAAATCCGGTCGCACGTGCCTACGAGTGCACGCGTGTTTCTCTATATGCTACGGCGATAATTTTGAGAAAGAAACGATCGTTTTTACGCTCCCGGCACCCCGATTTCGACTTTCTCCAATCGGGCGGAGCGGCACTTAGGATCGCCTTCGATTCGCGCCTCAAGTGTACTTGTTCTTGTTCGTTCCATTTCGATGATAACGCGCGTCTCGCATGCCTCTGCGTTTACAGCTCGGCAAAGTATTCGGAGCGTATCTAGCGTGTTTGAAATCTGTGCAGATGTGAAATGGCATAGTTTCTTTTTTTTTTCTTTTTCTTTCTTCTTGCAAAAACAACGCTGGCCAAAACTTGGAAGCATCATCGTCGTCGTCGTCGTCGTTTATATTA
>NW_012097260.1:0-479 GCF_000956235.1 Wasmannia auropunctata | reverse complement strand
TGAGTTTTAATAATTAAAAAAATGATAGATTATTTATTAGTACGTTTCGATACCGTTTAATTTACCATAGTTGATTTGATGAACTGTAAATGTCAATTCCCTTCGTGCTTTAATTTCTGAGATCGTGTTTATGACAATGGCTCTGCGAGAATGTAGGTATAATAATTTTATGCCTCGGTCTGCGACCGTTGGTGTCGATGAATGACCGGTTTTATGATCCATTTGATTATAAGCCCGGTCAATTTTACGATGCAAGTGGTCTAGCTGGACTATCGTATCTTGTTCATAGTAATTAGATTTATTCAATGTTTCGCGATATGATCGAATTTTACCGTTGATTAATTTTCAATTCGCCTTGATGCGTGACGTCTGATTGAAGCAATTGTTCGAGTTATGAATTATTAACGTCCAACATATTAATGATAATTTACATTGTTCTTTATAAAATTATGTGCAGCCGGAGTAAAGTACATCCATTT
>NW_012097259.1:0-524 GCF_000956235.1 Wasmannia auropunctata | reverse complement strand
GTTTTTATATTTAAAGAATATTATCAGTGATTTTTTTCTTCCTAATAGGATACGGCAGTTAAATTGGATTAGCGGTAAGAATCTGGAATGTAGGATTCACGAGACCAGCTCGGACGTTAGAGAACTTGTTTACACGTCTATTACAGGTTCGTTATATTACTTAATGAAATCGTATTAATCAGTTATCAAAAATTCTGCAATTCGCAATTGCAGCACGAATAATGTAAAAACACGAATTTCTTTCAGATCTTTTAAATATGGATTCCGCTAAAGCGCCCCAAGAGAAACTTGCGTGCGTGATTCACTGTTGTAGCAATATATTCTTGTTGTTGCAACAATCCGTCGACGGGCCAGCGTCTGCCGATGAATTTCTTCCGGCGCTTATATTCATCGTTTTAAAGGCTAATCCCGCGCGTCTCAAAAGCAACATAAATTTTATCACGAGGTTTTGCAACGCTAGTAGATTAATGACCGGAGAAGGAGGATATTACTTCACAAATCTGGTACGGTTTGCTAAATATTAC
>NW_012097258.1:0-612 GCF_000956235.1 Wasmannia auropunctata | reverse complement strand
TTCTTCAATTTGCGTTATACCTTTGTCTCTTTTTCGGCTACGAATAATTGTTTAGGCTGAAAAACAGGTTCCTTCGTTCTTTAAAATTTGCATTATTCGAATTGCAATCTCGTGAGTCTTTTCTGTGGTATCTTTTTATAACAATTTCTACGTCCTTTTGTGTTTTTCGAGCACGACACAATATCGTCTGTTCCGCACGAATTGCAAACATTATCAGTGAAGAATATTTCCGGCAAACTGGCATCGGTCTCGCAATATTGATCGAGTCTAGAAATCGAAACTTTGCTCCTTTTTATTATCGTTTCAATTAAAATAATCTGTAATTAAAACAATCTGTACTAATTAACAAATCATGTTTCACAAGATTATCTACGACTACACGTATGGTTATCGGATAAAAATCTTTATCGATCTTGATTATTAAATTTTCCTGGTGTCTTGTTACTGGATTCGACTTCGCAAAATTGAATTTTCTCGGCTTACAATGATGACATCTTTAAAGATAGATAAAGTAAATAATTCTAAAATCGTAAACTCTTAAATCGTTAACTGCCGTCACAAATCCGTACTCTTTCGCGATATATTGGATTTTACGATTTATATGTTCACCTA
>NW_012097257.1:0-480 GCF_000956235.1 Wasmannia auropunctata | reverse complement strand
CGAACTCGTAAAACGATATTATCTTTGATCAGTATTGTCGTAAGCCCGTGCCATATTAGCGGGGCACGCCTCTCTTGTCCTTTTATTATCATATCGTTTTTATTGCACTTCCATTTCGTCGAGAACTTTCAACGTGACTGTAACAATTTCATCTATTGAACATCGTTTATCTTAAAAGAATGTTAATATAAAAAATCTTGAGATACACTTTTTCTCGAACATCTCGAATTTCGTCAGGTTTCGTTATTTTTTTTGCATTGCTCATTGTATTTGCATTATCCATGACTTTGTGCTGCCTCGCAGTGTGCAGAAAGGTAATGCATGCCTCGGAAATTGCCCGAAAAATGCTTAGTCACAAATTGCAATTTCATCATTCGGGTTATCATTTATTATTTTGCTCGTCGATTTATTATTTTTTATTATCCCCGGCCTGATTTCACGCAATCTGCGTTCAGCCGCGTACAAAATGAACGTCCGGTG
>NW_012097256.1:0-497 GCF_000956235.1 Wasmannia auropunctata | reverse complement strand
GGTTAGGTTTACCATTGCAAGTTTCAATAATAAAAGATATATGCATACTTAATAGTCAACTTTCAACAAGATTAAAATTTGGGATACAGATTTATATCTTTGGTGCGATCAAATTTATCGTGAGTTGTGTTTAATCGCACAGAATGGCGGACGCTGCTCCAGCCGCACGTGGCGGTTTTCGCGGAGGTTTCGGTTCTCGCGGCGCGGGAGATCGCGGTGGCCTGAGGGGTCGAGGCAGAGGCAGAGGCAGAGGACGCGGCCGTGGACGCGGCAAGGAGGACAGCAAAGAGTGGGTTCCGGTCACCAAGCTCGGTCGTCTGGTCAGAGACGGCAAGATACAGTCCCTCGAGCACATCTACCTGTTCTCCCTGCCCATCAAGGAGTACGAGATCATTGACAAGTTCCTTGGACCGGACCTAAAAGACGAGGTCCTGAAAATCATGCCGGTGCAGAAGCAGACACGAGCCGGTCAACGTACGCGTTTCAAGGTAAACTTT
>NW_012097255.1:0-393 GCF_000956235.1 Wasmannia auropunctata | reverse complement strand
ACGTGTCGTGATATGATTTCATGTACAAATATTCTTTAATTAGGAATTAAAAAATCATTCAGGAAACCTAATAAAATTACTGTAATTATTGTTAATAATATTAAATACGCATTTCGTGTAATTTTGCTTGTCCTTTACTTTTATATATTACATACATCGTTCAAGGAATACAGCTTACATATAATTTCTGTCGAATACAATTTTCAATCATCACGCGGAATATAGCATAATGAATAAGATAAATGTTCAGTCATTTATCACAATAATGTACATAAATACACATAGATACAGAAAAAAAACCTAAAATCTATTGTTCCGAACTTCACTGAAAACAAGTTTTAATTTTGTCACATGCATAATGCTTATTGTATAAATTGTTTCATTTTTTTTTTT
>NW_012097254.1:0-354 GCF_000956235.1 Wasmannia auropunctata | reverse complement strand
GTTGCTCGGACGCTTAAACGCCGTTAAATTTTAATCCTCGAACGGTCGTTAAGTGTGTCTCCTGTACACGCAAGGGCAATTTGAAGTCTTCTGAAGACAAAACTCCGAAGAAAAGTCATATTTGCTTTATCGCAATTCTATGTAGCAAAAGTTTAATATTGGGTATTTGTACTGCACATGCATTTAGATCTTTGAAAATAAACGTCTATCCTGAATATTTTTTAGATCTCAATTTATTAGATTTTAGAATTTAGTTTTTTTTTTAGTACACTGAGAAAAAAAATTACTTAAAACAAATAAATATGTTTCAGGTACCCCTCAAAAAAATAATTTCTTGAAGCAAGTAAAATTTTT
>NW_012097253.1:0-336 GCF_000956235.1 Wasmannia auropunctata | reverse complement strand
TATTTTAATCAAATCTTGTAAATTACTTACAGTCGTCGGTCTGATTTCACGCGCGACATCCGTCGAGAAATGTCTTTTTATTGCGCGGATTATCTCAGCTTCCGACATAGGTGGTTCGAGCGTTTTGGCTTGGCGTGCCATGTGCAACGCGTATTCCGACATAGACATCGTATTATTACCCGCTCAATATCTTGCTGTATACATTACTTCGCGAAATTTACTCTGCTCGTCGTCGCTCCAAAAATGTTCGCGGAATAGCCGTATTGCCGCCTCGTATGATTCGGGTTCGTTGAGTTCGAACCACAAACTCGCGGATCCTCGCATGGATTTCGCGAA
>NW_012097252.1:0-1376 GCF_000956235.1 Wasmannia auropunctata | reverse complement strand
CAATCAAAATATCGTCCAAATAGACGATCAGAAAGTCAGCGTAATCGCCCCCCAGTGCGAGATGCATGGCCCGGGTGAACGATGCTCCTGCAGTCTTTATGCCGAATGGCATTCGTTGGAATACATAGCTCTGGCCATCGAATAAAAATCCTGTATACTTTTGTGATTCTGGCTCCAAAGGAATCTGCCAGAAAGCGTTTGAAACATCGAGTGACGTGAAGTATTTCTTTCTCCCAATGCGCCTAAATATATCCTCGATCGTAGGTGGTTGCGCATGGTCATTGGACATTCGCTTGTTTATCTCTCTGGCGTCCAGGCACAGACGAACCGTTCTTTTTTACGACCACAACCAGTGGATTTATGAACGATGTTGCCGCCTTTTTTATGATACCTTGCGCCACTAATTCGTCCAGATATTCGGTTACGGCCTCTCTATGCTTATCCGCTACGGGATAGCTCTTTCTCTTAAATGGCCTGTCACTTGTGACTTTTATCTCGTGTTTGTAGTGATTTACACAACCTATCGAGTCTTCAAAGATCTCTCCGTATTTTTCAATCAATTCATCTAGGCTTTCGTATGCCTCCTCCATAGTAATCACGGACATTACGGGATTCTCCGTATTTTCGATTTTTTCGAATTGGACATCGAGTCCATCCTTGAGGTTCATTGTCAAACCATATTTCGTAAGGAAATCAATTCCTAGTATCACAGCATAAGCCATCTTTTCCACAAGAAAGAACTCATGTGTGTACTGTTGGTTGTCATAACTAAACGTAATTTTTGCTTTATTAGCGATCAACGCGTCTCTTTCCGAGAACGCTCCTTTTAGGATGAATTTCTTAATCGGAACAACGTCCATCTTTTTCTTAGCATCGACCAATCTGTCGTATACTTCCTTTGTTATTGCCGATATTTGGGCTCCGGTATCCACTAATGCTAAAATGCTGAATGTGGTAAACTCTACTTTGATCATGGGAGTCTTAAATTGAACTATCTTCTTTAACTGGTCCTCCATCATCATTTCATCTATATCTTTGAGGATATCCAGCGTGCGTAGTATATTAATCTCAGCAGTCTGTTGTTCTTCAACGTTCGGGATTGGTGATCTAGGTTCACCATTGTTGTTATCCGTATTGCCTACTCGAATAGTTGCTATTTTCCTACCACGATACGAGCTGCCTTGCCTACTTACGCTACCACTGCCCGAAGCTCCTGTATGGCTTCTATCGTCCACATTTGAGTCGGATTTTTTATACGCGGTTCTGTTGCGTGGTGTCACAGTCTCGTCGTCGCTCGTTACTTCCGTAATAATTACTCCCGAATTTTTATTATTATTGTTATACATACTATACCGTTTACCTGTTTGTGGTGTCTG
>NW_012097251.1:0-852 GCF_000956235.1 Wasmannia auropunctata | reverse complement strand
TAAATAATACATTAAGATTTCTCGAAAGATATGATAGATATGAAAAAATGTTTCAAATAAAAATTGTACGGTTCGGGGAGGTACATAAGAAAATATCATTAATTTTATTTTAGGTGGCGTCGTTAAGATCAGATCAACATCACATCGATTTTTTTAAATGGAATTATATATATATTTTTTACATAATACGATTCCTCTAATTATTCTGCATATAAAAGTATTCAGCATAAAAATGAACTACTAGTGCAGTGAAAACACTACTAAAATGTAGTAGTAGTACTGCTGGTATAACAGTGACACTACTACATTTTAATAGTGTTTTCACTGTACTAGTAATTCATTTTTACGAATATTAAGGTAAAGTTATCGAAAAATCAATATTTTACGAGATATTTTATACTTTATTATGCCATATTTTGATATATAATATGAAATATCTCGTAAATTATTGATTTCTTGATAATGGTATCTAATATTTTTAGACACAGAATAATGAGATGAATCGATTTGTGTAAAGAAAACACACAGTTGCTTTAAAAATTTGTAAGAAATCCATAAACTTACTAATTTCAAAGTCGAGGAGCAACCCTAATATGAAGATATTAATTGATTTTAATAAAATTTTACCCAGATTACATTGAGGTCCATAGCTATCTTTTGGGGGGTACTAAATAAAAAAAAAAATATATATATATATATATACTGGATGTCTCATAATAGGTGTATGACCGTTCATGGGTAAGTAGAACAGACTAAACTGAATTGAAAAGTCCTCTACCATTTTGCAAAGTTCGCAATCGTTAACAAGATATTAATTTTTGAAGGACTTTTTTGTTCGGTTTAATCTACTTA
>NW_012097250.1:0-343 GCF_000956235.1 Wasmannia auropunctata | reverse complement strand
AAGTGATCACTTTTCTACATTAATATTCATCATGGTCCATGCACGATTAACGAAACGAAATCGTGCATGGACTATATATGCATTAATGTAGAAAAGTGATCATTTCTGGGTATGTGATAATTTCCGAGGGACAGAATCGATTACCGTGGCTGTACACAGAGCATCATCGATGTATAATAAGTGCAGCGCACTTACAATTAACTGAAGTCCTTATACAGGGTATATTCATTGTTTCAAGTATCGTTACAGATCATGCGGGTACCGACGGTAATGACCATGAACCATTGAATATACTGCCGCATTCCCGACCTTACCTCGGTCCACCGGCAATGCTGCACATGCT
>NW_012097249.1:0-383 GCF_000956235.1 Wasmannia auropunctata | reverse complement strand
GGAAGGTTTATTTGTAGACGCACATAAATAAGGAAACTATGTCGGTATACATATGTATATATCGATTAATTAGCATCTGTTTGAAAACATTAATTAACTGCAATTTAAGATTTTTTGAATAAAATGTAATCTCTATTATTATTGAAAATGGTTTTTTCGTATACGGTATTTTACTAGTTAAAGAGTTTTTTTAAAATTATAAAATATTCTCGATCGCTCTTTGAAAATGATTCGAATAATCATTTGAAAAAGTTAAAATTATATTATTACAGCAATCAAAATTTTTTTCTACATTCCGAGTATTATAAAATTTTATTTCTGCATATTAAGCATATTGCCATATTTTTCAAGATAATTGAAAAATCTATATGCTAAGAGTATCA
>NW_012097248.1:0-440 GCF_000956235.1 Wasmannia auropunctata | reverse complement strand
ATATTTATTCTAATTGCAAAAGATTAAGAAGATTATAATTAAATTACATTAACGAAATACTATATAAAAATTACCATTTAATTTATTAATTTCAAAATTGTACAATTACAATCTTGATTCATTTTATCAAAATTATATAAATCCTATTATGTCAATAATCATAGTTCATCTTTGTATTTAGACATATAGTTCTTTGTCATACTATCAACAAGATTTTATCATGCTTAATCGCCGTATATAATTATATATCCATTAGTTTTTTTATCGAACACATCACGATATTGAATATTTAAAATAGGAAAGATTTTAACAGTTTCACTTTCTTTCAGAATTTATTTCGTATCTATTTAACTTTGAATTACTTTTTTTATAATTTACGTTTAATTTTGCCATTTTTCACTCATTTTTACACACAAACTTTAAAACGGAAGAAAGCAATA
>NW_012097247.1:0-405 GCF_000956235.1 Wasmannia auropunctata | reverse complement strand
AGTTCAGACGTGTGCTCTTCCGATCTACATAAATATTGTCATGTTTAAACATTGTTTCTTGAACTCTGGGACCAAATGTTCCAGTAGGTTCTTTCAAAACAATGAAAAGTGGACACAGTAGTCTACCATCTCCTGAAATAGTTGGTTGTATCATATAACTATGTGTAATTGCCGATACCGATTGTACTATACATTCTACTTTTTTTGTGCCTTGAATTGCTCAACAACGACCAGCATGAAGTTCTAATTAAAACCCACTTTGATCAGAATTATATATATTTTCTAATCCATACCGCGTAATATGATATTTAACATTTTCGATAAACCTATTGCTTTCTGTTTGCAAATGTTCTTTCGATTGAATAGTTTTTTTGTTATAACTTTTGTGATTTTTCGGGATACAAT
>NW_012097246.1:0-951 GCF_000956235.1 Wasmannia auropunctata | reverse complement strand
GCACAACGTTGTCCAAGATTAGTAATTTCAGACATGCTCTCTTACGAATTGATTTTTTTTCAATCTTTTTTGACGTTATCGTATAATTAATCGCATCAGAACGATACGACACTTTTTAAGGACGGAAGCCTGGTAGACGGTTTACGGTCGGATTAATTATCTTATCACATTTGCGACGATGTATAATGTTTCCAGATCGATATGCGTTTACATCCGGAGATAAATCATCTTGATCCAGACTTAATAACAGTTTGTAAGGCATGCGTGGACGTACGAGAGAAAGCTCGGTGCTGAATTATATTGTTAACTGAGACAGTAGGAGGATCTCGCGGAAGAAAACGTAGTAAGTAATCACGTTGTTATTCCGGAGCACTGACGCGCGCGTCCGAGAAGGAGATAATTACAATCTTACAATGATCCGATATTATCATGTTCCGAAACCTGTGGCTTTAATTTCAATCATAGACCCTTCGGTGAATTTCAAATTAATTTTCAAAGAAGATTGATCACAATGATTGTTGCGAACGTTTAGTATTTTTCAGTATTATTGAATATTTTTCAACATAATATCAACATGTAAAATTTTAGAAAAACGAACATATTTAAAGTTTTTAAACATATTTAAACGAACAAATTTCAAATTTGATATTAAATGAAATTCTATAACCATCTTTTTTTAGAAGTTAATCTACTTTAAAATATGATAGAATGCTTTATTATATTATATCTTGAAAAATTAAAAATTGTCAATTAGAAGCTTTTCAATCTGTTCCAAATTTTGTAGATAGGTTAGGTAGATAGATAACCTAACTTATAATTAGCAATTATGATTTACTATAAGAAAGAAGTTTTGTCTGTAATGTTACATATTCTTAACAAAATGATATCACATTCTTATTCTGCCACAACTTTTTTTGTTTTTATAAAATAGAAGTCATTTATATTAATGAA
>NW_012097245.1:0-1171 GCF_000956235.1 Wasmannia auropunctata | reverse complement strand
CAATAATAGAAGCGCTTTTGAAAATTATTAATATAATTTCAAATGTTAATAACTGCAATTATGTATCCTTCGAAGAATTCTAGATAAATTTTTTTCATAGAAATAGCCATTTATATTAAGATTTTCTGAACATTGCATAATGCAATATTTCTAATATCTTTTTATCATATTTATTATTTTTAGCTCATAAATACACGTATATTCTTTTTATACTGTGTAAATAAAAATAATAAGTTTCACCTCCGTGTGTGTTTAATTCATTTCAATATTTATATATATTCTTTACAAAATAATAGCTATTTAGCTTCAGTAACTTTTCAATTGTCACTCTGTATATATCGCATAAACAATGTGTGATTCACCAAAAATTGAAATCAACGGTGTTGAAAATTATTCACGTTAAATTGAATAATTTTCAGATTTACATGCGCTTCACGAAATACGCAGAATTTAATCAGCTGGAATTACATAAACTACACGATACGAGCATCAATCGATACTTACATAAAATTAATGTAAGAGCTGCGCTTTGCCGACCGATCGTAGGTACCGTACGGTGAAAATATAACTCACCAATAACGTTACAATCCGACTACCGAGCACTGCTGAGATTGCAGTTACATCGACTCTAAACAACTGTCACATCGTAAATTGACTTCCGATCTTTCACATCCTTTCTTTCTTCGCGCGACTTCGACCCTCTCTCGCACTTCTTCGTGTTTTCGACTCTTCCAGACATCGTTTGTTCTAATTTTTCCTCAAAAACAGGATACTCCTGAACTAAATATCCGTTCTCTGATGTACGTCTACCTTATCTTCTGATTAGCTCCCTTATTTTCCACGATATCCGCTTGTTAAAGCGAAAATCTGACATTTTCGCTGTGTAAGCATTCGCTAATCTTCGGCTAACATTCTAACGCTCGTACGCGGTCAGTACGTTTAAGACATTTTCAAGACTCAAACGTGTTAAGAATTCTGGTTTAGGCACGTGCAACGTACACCTTTGGCTCAAAAAGATCTCTGAAAAGAGACAAGAAATTTATGCCACCGTTGCCGCGGGGCCTCGCCACCGCCGTGCCATCACGTCTTTTTTTTTCTTTTCTTTTCGTGTACCAAGTGCAACGATTCGTCTACCTATGTACGTTCTCTCGCTCTTTCTCTCTCTCTCTCT
>NW_012097244.1:0-1303 GCF_000956235.1 Wasmannia auropunctata | reverse complement strand
TTATATCGATGTTTTAAGTAACGATAATAGCGGTCTGTCTTCATGACCGTGTCGATTTTTTTATACCGTGAAATTGAAATATCACGAAAGGCGAACGTTCGAAAGCACTTACTTCGATTCTTTTTATGGGCGCCGAACGATCTCGGGTGCGTAGGATAATGACGTATACACGATTAATAAATGTATACGTAGGTGAGCCCTACGCAATATCGCGTGCCTACGCTCGTTAAAGTCGCACTTGCCTTTTCCAACGCCTCGTGATACGTGAAAGACGCGCCTGGAATTACGGAATAATTGCCGGACAATTTTAATTGCTTGGACCGTCAGCCTCAGAGTTTTCTCAGTCAATTCTACATCGTTGAATTAAATCTTTCGATTAAATCGTTCGATTATTTCCCACGTTTAGCTTTCGAGGAAAATTTTTCCTCGAAGAAAAAGTAATGTATTTTAATTATTTATTTAAGATTTTCGAATGAATTTGTCTTTTTTTCAAGCAGAAGACGGCATACGAACAAAAACACAGTTAAAAGTATTTTAACTTAATTACCTTACCTACGCACATATTATATTTTCTTTTTTAAAAAAATATTTTTTAATTATACAAATTTAATTATTTAACTAAATATATTTAGATAATTTTTAATCATATAAATATATTTTTCTTTTTCGCGCAAGTAGACGAATATTTTAAAATACTTTTATGGAAATCTGAAGCGTTGTGGACGCTGGAAGACTGCAGACTGTTTTGGGGACAACGATTACCAGACCTATGACGGTTATCGCATCTGTTCCCGCGTCATAAAAGTCGCGGAACGGAAATACGCATACCGCGATTGATACTAAACAGATGACACGCATACTCGCGCCCGTGAGCTCACCCATGTGACAGGGCTATTCACGAGAGTGGCACACTCGTATTGATACTCACGATCACGATCGCACACCACACGTCGGCGGTCGGCGACGAGTAAGCGTAAGCGAGGGAGAGACCACGTTAATATTTACTTTCATACGCAGCCTCCGTTCGCGGCAGTCCATTCCCGTCTGTATCGTGTTCACTGTCTCGAACCGGCTGAGAGGACTCACGGTGAGTCGATGTCTCGGATCCCCTTGACGCGATACTTCGATCGACGGCGATCGAAGAAATTCGCCGCGGAGTGTGAGACGAATAAATTATTTGTGAATACGTGAAGAGTGAATAAAGCGGCACTATAATTTCTCGCGTCGTTCGCTTCTACCGCAAGTGTTGCAGAAATGTTTTTGATGTTTTGAGATAATTCATCAGAGATTGTTATACATTCGG
>NW_012097243.1:0-477 GCF_000956235.1 Wasmannia auropunctata | reverse complement strand
GTGTAAAAACACCACTCACACTTAAAAAAAATTAATTGAATAATTAATTAATCAAACCAACAACAAAGAAAGAAACATAGCACATAATTTTGCTATGCCTGAATCGACTTTACGTGGTTAGTGGTAGGCGGAGAAAAAAATTTGCGTCTCCTTGTTAAAAATTCCGCGTTAAAAATTCAACAATCAACGCGAAGACCTAAAGTCACGGAGAGAAATACTTTTAAAGTTCCCTACACTAATTTTTACGATATAAAGACATAATTAAGAACAAATTATCAATATCATATAATGTATTTTTGTATATTTTGCAGACATTTATAAAAATATGAAAAAGTTCTCGTGACAATTATTCAGTTATAATATTTTTGAAAGAAAAAACGAATCTGTTGCTACGCAGCAATTGTAGATAGAAATAGAAGATAAAAGAATATTATTAAATCTCCTTGAATGAATGAGAAAGAGAGAGAGAGAGAGAGA
>NW_012097242.1:0-348 GCF_000956235.1 Wasmannia auropunctata | reverse complement strand
TTTAATAAACATTTGCATGTCACAAAATGCCTCTTTCCGCTTTACACATGTCAATTTACAACGTATTCAATATATTATCAGAGACCAAAGAAAAAAAATCCCGACACATTCTCGAAATAAAAAGGCATAAGGAGAAGAGAGTTTAACGCTTCAGAATGGATCTAAATATATTTAAAAGGCTGGTCTAAAAGCGAAGGATCGAAAATCCAGGTTTGGACCACCCTTAAAGAAATTAAATACTGGAAAAGCCAAATAATTATTTATTTTAAATATTAAAAGCATCGTTTGTTGCCTTTAATATAAAATAAATAATTATTCGACCTTTTCAATAGATCGGAAGAGCACACG
>NW_012097241.1:0-470 GCF_000956235.1 Wasmannia auropunctata | reverse complement strand
CTTCTAACTTATGTTGGAATTTTGATATCAATCTGTCCGTCGTCATACCTAGAAATTATCATACACAACTGAATTTGGTGTTCTTTAATTTTTGCTATTAGATGTTATAAAAAATGCTCTTTAATTTTTAATTTTAATGCTATTAGAGAGATATGTATAATGCGCGAGATTATAAAAGGATTAGGTAGTATAAAAGAGAGATTATAAAATAAAATTTTTGCCGATATTTTGTCAGAAAGAAAAATAATTTGTTTTAAAATTATATTTGAATTTCTTAATGTTAAATACTTCAAAAAATTTATCTTTTATTTAATGTATATCATAATGTTCATATCCAAAATTCATTAAAATCAAGGGAACAGAGAAGCAGTTGAGTTTCTTTGTAAATTCTTATTTTTAANAAAAATTTACGATCTGTATTTGCATTATTTCACATTTTTCAATTTTTGGGATTTCCTCTCGCAATACAA
>NW_012097240.1:0-643 GCF_000956235.1 Wasmannia auropunctata | reverse complement strand
AAAATATCTTTTATACAGTTTTATATTCAGGAAAATTTTCACTTTAAAACAAAGTCAATAAAATATATTTCTAAAATATTTGACGTTAATATTACTTTTTAAATTATGTTATGTCTAATGTGAAAAATTATATTTTACGAAAAATATTAATTTGAATTATACAAATTACAATGTAAGCAATTGAACAAAAAATTCTTAATATAATTATAAACGCAATAAACGTGTAAAATGAAATGTTATATGTGTCATACAGTTGGGATTTGTGTCTCACTGTTGGGATTTTCCGCTATTTTTCACAAACGCCACAATTATTTATATCATAAAAACTGTTTTGAAAAAGTCAACATGGAATTGTACACGAAATACTTTTCAACAATCGCGTTTTTCTGTACATTCGAGTTCGTCTTTCTTTTGCAAAAAGCTTTTAATTGATGTACAAGCATACATTGCCATTAAAATAAATGTAATTTAAGTCGAAAGATAATAAAATATATTAATGAAAACAAAATTGTGTCTATAAATAAAAACATACTTTTACAAATGTAATTATCCACATACATACCTCTTTATATTACAAAATAAAGAAAAAAAAGAACAAAGAAATTTAAAATTATTCGTTAGAATTTGTACTTTCGATTTTAAT
>NW_012097239.1:0-300 GCF_000956235.1 Wasmannia auropunctata | reverse complement strand
CTGAAGATGTTCTCCAGGTCTCGATTCTTCGCAACAAAATTTGTTTGATTTCTACGTGTTTTTGTACAAGTGGTATTTAGAATATAATGGAAGAAAATTACTATAAATTATTATTAATAATAATACACCAATAGTTGTACGCAACAAATATAAAAAAAATTATGTACATTACATATATATATATATATATTAAATTTAATTTTTTACGCCATTAATATTTTTATTGTTGTGTCATTAATAATAAATAATTATAAATTAAGCTTTTTATTCAAACTATGCAGTGAGTATAGATTTATTTAT
>NW_012097238.1:0-526 GCF_000956235.1 Wasmannia auropunctata | reverse complement strand
TGTCGCAAACATTTAGCTTAAAGTACGTAATAGGCGTATCAATATTGCTCGGTGAAAACTATAATTATAGATAATTGACTTTACAAATATATCTTTGAGAGAACGTTTTAGAATATAACCTTAAACAGATTCGATATATATAGATGATCGAATATATATGATATTATTTAATAAGACTTATTTTTATCACTTTTATTTATTGTTTCCTTTTTCTTTTTCTTCTTTATATATCTTTTGGATGGCCAAGTGCACACATATGTACAGCTAGAGTTTATGCGATCACTCTTCTTCTTCTTTTTTCTTTTATGGAACTTACACTCCCTGGGACGAGTATGGATGTGGCCCAAAAATCTAAATGTGGTGAGATACGATCACGACTAATTGTCGTGAAGATTCTAGAATAATCTAAAATACTGAATCTGCACTCGGCTACAGACGTCCACCTCTCTCTTTGTGACTCGCGCGCATGATATAAGAACAAGGGTTATATGCCCGTCTGGTAATAGACCACTGCGCAGTCACAAAG
>NW_012097237.1:0-315 GCF_000956235.1 Wasmannia auropunctata | reverse complement strand
TTGTGACTTTAAGATGACTTTTAGATGACGAAAAAATAAGCAACCCAGCAAAAACAAAGTAACATGTAATGTACTTGTTAATTGTAATTTCTCACTTAACAATAACTATAATATAACACATGTGTATTATAATTACATTGTTGAGTGAGAAATTATTGTACATTACAATGTTACTTAGTGTTTGCTGGAGAATCATTTGCCTCGAAATAATAAATTTCGAAATAATAAATATAATATTGTTATATTTTACAAATTTATAAAAATGGGTAAATATATCGATGAAGGGAGACTGCTCCAAGATCGGAAGAGCACACG
>NW_012097236.1:0-374 GCF_000956235.1 Wasmannia auropunctata | reverse complement strand
ATTTGTGGACACCCGCGAGATTGAGGCGGAGGAGATCCCGATTACGGACAAGATTCGTGAGCGCACCCGTGATGCGGCGTTAACGGCTGCCCTCGCGGCCTGGGCTGTGGAGATAGGTGCCATGGGTACTACGGCGGTTGAGATCCGAGGAGCTTTACACCCAATGTTAGCGGAATGGTACAGGAGACCTCATGGGCATTTAACATACCGCATGTCTCAGGTTCTTACCGGTCACGGGTGTTTTAACGCCTATTTGTCGAGAATAAAGAAAATCCCCAACGGTGCGTGTTCTTTCTGCCCGGATCCTGACGATTCCAACGGGCATACATTAAAGGAGTGTCCCGCATGGGAACCCGATAGGTTGGCTCTGATCA
>NW_012097235.1:0-367 GCF_000956235.1 Wasmannia auropunctata | reverse complement strand
GACCCCCAGGCACCTAAAGCACTGTAACGGCCTCTTTTAAGAAGATCCACCTTGGCAGAGGCCCATCCGATCCTCAGGTATCCCACATCCGAAATCCTTAGTGCCGCGTCAAGCGGACACTGCAACCAGGCAGTCCTCATGCCGTTCCTCGCGAATCTGGCATTACCCAGCCTGATGGACTCCACCGAGCAACCTCCCGCGCCCGACACCGCCGCCAGGACTTCCTCGGCCGTGACTGAAGCGTCCAGCCCGGAGAGTCTAAGTTCCCCCTTCAAAGTCGGCCTCCCGATCCTAACCCCTGTGTCCTGGAACGTGTCCTTCAGCCTAGCAGCCAACGCATCAGCGGCTTCGGCCTTATCCGCTCCCG
>NW_012097234.1:0-496 GCF_000956235.1 Wasmannia auropunctata | reverse complement strand
GTGTGCTCTTCCGATCTCCTATCTTTATCTTTTGCAGATTTTAAGTATATCATATGGATGGGTAAGTTTAAGCTAATTTTGTAAAGTCCCATTCTTGGCAATTTTTGTAGGCTGAAGTGAATAAATTCTATTCTTTTCTAAGTATATCATCTTTATCATACCTTTGTTCATGTATATACGCATCTCTCGCGTGAAAGATAACTACAGAGGTATTATAATGATCTTATTTTAACAACAAAAAAGAAAGACGCAGAATTAAAAACGGTACAGTGTGTCTCGCAGAGAGCTGATAAACGAGCGATTTTATATCGGCGTCTTATCTCGGAGTGTCACGAGGAAATTCACCGCTAGTGGCCTTATCGTACGCCACGCCACAAAAACAATGTATAAAACTGGGTAATCTCTGCTACTGGAATTACCGCGACAATTATTGTCATGACATATGCCGCGCTGCATCCGTTCGTTCTCTCTATTTCCATCTAACTCATCGAATCTC
>NW_012097233.1:0-631 GCF_000956235.1 Wasmannia auropunctata | reverse complement strand
TTTAGAGTAACCCAAATGTTGACTGGGCACGGGGTATTCAATGTATATTTGCGACGTATCGGTAAAGCCCCGCGAGAGACGTGCTCCTTCTGTGATGCACCCCGGGATTCTAATACGCACACCCTGGCTGAATGTCCCGCCTGGGACATAGACAGGGTTGAGCTGTCGGAAAAAATAGGTAGGGATCTCAGCTTAGGAGCGGTTGTTTCTGCCATACTCGAATCACCCGAGAAATGGAAGGCATTTAGCAGTTTCTGTGAAAAAGTAATGTTCCGCAAAGAGGAGGAGGAAAGGGCCAGAGAGGCCCTTCGAGCGGAGATGAATTTGACTGAGGTAGAGTCTGAGGGTGAAGACTATTACTAGTAGACTCGGTTTCGTTTATCCATTTTGAGGTACGGGGACGATCATCCTTTCTCCAAGTTTCGAAGCCTGTAACGTTGTGAGCACTTGCTCATATTCCCCCGAGGGTGGCCCTGAAGTAATACCTTCTGGTGGTCCCGGGGCCACTCTCATGTTGGGACCGTGTGGGTCTTTTTAGGTGGATTTTTAGCAGGTAGGCGATCGGAGAAGGCCACCAACTTCAGTTAGCTCTCGGGCTGGCTGAGACCGGAAGTCACGCCCGGTTGAATCC
>NW_012097232.1:0-506 GCF_000956235.1 Wasmannia auropunctata | reverse complement strand
GTTTCAATCAACAGACGTATAAATGCCAATTTTCTTTTTATCGTCTCGTCAATAAAAGTATAATTTTCCACTATTAAGTAGAATATCAATTTCTATTTATTGCTTTATAAATACTTTATTGTATAACACTATACAAAACAGGATAATAGTTATAAAAACGTATAGAGTATACATTTGTAGAGTATACATATTTATAAAAAAATACAACCTTGACACTTAGACGCCTATTGGCTCATTTTTTAATTAACAAGTTAATTTACATTGCGATGTTTAGAATAAGAATAAAAGAGGGGTATACATGGGTCCATTTCAGGGACGAATTAACACTGACAATGAGTTGGAAAGACGTGTGCTTCGCCATTTTTATTTTGTGTAAACATCGACTCGTGCATTACATATAAAGAAAGCTATTGAAAAGACTTTTTAACATTTTTTAAGCTTGTGCCACCAATATCGCTTCAAGAATTTTAATATATTCGACTTTACATGAAAATAGTATCATGCTT
>NW_012097231.1:0-341 GCF_000956235.1 Wasmannia auropunctata | reverse complement strand
TGATCCATCACAGTGACCATGGTCATGTGGCGAGATCGACTTTGAGCTGCATTGTTGTGGGAGCGTATAAAATAGATATCGTTTCACTGCAAAGTATTTGTAGATACGTTATCGTGAAAACATCCCGATTGTCATTATATACATGTTGATTCTTGTTGAATTGTGAATGATTTTTTTTGATTCGCATATCTTGAGGCTGATTCCATTTCATGTTTAAGGTTAATATTATACATTATTGTCGTACGACAAATTTTCGAACCGGTTAATTGACTGTAGGATAGAGAGATTCAAGAATCTCTCTGTCCTGCTGTCAATCAACAGACATGAAATCTTTGTCGTAC
>NW_012097230.1:0-324 GCF_000956235.1 Wasmannia auropunctata | reverse complement strand
TTAATAGAGATCAAATTTATAATGTAACACGTAAATCCTTTGATTTTGAAATCTTTAAATTTTTGGAAATTTATGCGAGCTTGCTAACTTACGAGCCCTCCGTAAATTCTAGTATATTCGAATTCTTCTAATTAAATTTATGAAGATAAAATACATTTAATAAATGTTTAATTTAATAAATAGATTTTATGATTGTTTTATATATTCCAAAAAAATTTCATATCTAGTTCAAAAAATAAAAAAAATTTTTTAATGTTTAACTTTTTTGAAAACAGATGATAGAAATTCGTAACACTTATAGGCTTGTAATTAAAAAAATTTAAT
>NW_012097229.1:0-394 GCF_000956235.1 Wasmannia auropunctata | reverse complement strand
CTCCTGCTGCCAGAATTGAGAGAGCAACTGATTGAGCTCGTGGTCCCCGACTCCACACATGGAACAATACGGGACGGCCTTTGATTCCGTCGAGGCACTATGTTCGATGGCGGGGCCGGAGACGATCCAGCCAAGGATTGTATCTTGCGCGATGAGTTGGCTCCGCCCGCCTTGACGAATGGGGCCGCGCAGGAGGTGTCCATAGACGTCGGCACCGAGCACAAGATCGATCTGACCGGGCGTTCCAAACTGAGGATCTGCGAAGACCAGGTCGCCGAGGTGCGACCATGAGGACGGGGGGATTTGATGAGAGGGAACGCTTCCGGTCAACCGAGGCAGGATGTACGTGGCGACGTTGATTTCAAAACTAGGATCGGAGCACGATTGTAGGCGG
>NW_012097228.1:0-349 GCF_000956235.1 Wasmannia auropunctata | reverse complement strand
ACAATTTCCACGTGCCTCTTTTTGTGATAATGATGCTCGTCGGGCAAACGTTTCTATGGAGAAGTTTACAGTTGGTGTGCAGGAATAATAGGGCTTCCGTGATCTGCAAAAAGTAACGAAGGATCCCGTTAAAGGTCGGCTATCTGGACCCGAACCCTCGCTCTTCTTTATTCCAATATTATCTTGAGTAAAATGTCTTTAGTAAATGTCATGTAATTTCGATGTTTATTTCTCATAACTTTAATCAATTTTTAATCTTTTCGTAACGCTCCGCATAATTTTTGTTTCATTGCTTGCAACGGCTCAAATAGATTTAGCGAATCAAATAGAATTACTCTTCGAGAGACAA
>NW_012097227.1:0-821 GCF_000956235.1 Wasmannia auropunctata | reverse complement strand
TGTGCTCTTCCGATCTTTTGATACAATGGGAATTTATATTTTGTTACTTATTTTTAATGAAAATACACTTTTCTATTTTATTTTTGTAAAAATTTAAATATCAATTATTTATATATCTTTCTCAGAAGCAATTATTTCAATTGTAAATTTACATCTATATTACATTAATTATAATTTTAACGTCTACGATTTTTAGGGGTAAGTTTATTGATTTTGCAGGTTTCATAATGCTGAAATTCATAATAGAATTTCCGAGCTTGCATAAAACTTACATGAGCGCAGTTGTCGCAGTTGCATTATTAAATGTTCGATATTTCCGGCCGCGTAACGGGTGATCGTTTGCAACCGAACCGTATCAGTTGCAACGTAAGACCATCACGGAAGGCAGAGAGAGATTGGCGACCGCGCGCACCGTGTTTACACGGGCCGCATTATTATTCCATTCGCTTTGGCCCGCTTCCATATTCTAAGCCGCGTATAATTCCGCGGCGGAGTCACGTGGCCGTGCGCCAGGGCAAACTAATCAATGGACAAGCCATCGACCATCGCGGCGACGAGGCTGGTATCGGCCGATTCAGTTGTGCCACGGGGGTGCGCTCGCTCGGTGCATGGTGGCAACCCTCCCGTTTCGTTTCCCTCCTCCAGCAGGTACACCCGGTGTTTCTACGACGTACGAAAGACAGCGATATATTCACGACATTGCTCCAATTTAGGTTCTCGCACTTCGACAGGTATACGGAATTGTACGAGCACCGTTGTTCCGCGATGAACTTTGCACCCCGATACGCACACGTATATTCACGTAACTCTGTAATTGTTTC
>NW_012097226.1:0-922 GCF_000956235.1 Wasmannia auropunctata | reverse complement strand
TGCAACTTTTATATATTGCAAAGATAAGCGAATATATGATGTGATATAGAATATTGATATTAGGAAAAAAGAACGCACTTCGATCTATATACATATCTCTATTATTATTTTGCATTACGTACGATTCATAAAAATTATGTTCGACTATGTTTCATAAAATGGTAACGTTAACGTAAATGGAATTAAATTACATTTATACGAATACTGCTATTTTTGTGTTTCGCCACTATACTTATTGTTAGTCATTTGCAAAGCCAAAATTTTCGAATCCATTTTTTTTACTATTCCATTCGTTCGGTCGTTCAGCCATTTGACCGTTCGAAACACCGATCCGACGATGATTGTTATGTGTAATACTAGCGATATTTTGCAAATCTTTTCGCAGGATAGATAATATTGGCAGTTGATCAGTTCTCTTGAATTTCGGCCAACTTTCACAATTCTTCAATTCGTATTCCATCTTTAGATATCGTTTCTTGGATTTTTCCGGCTTAAATAATTTTTTCTTCAAGGTATTTTCAATGACGCGCTCTATTACAATGTTTTCGACAAAGAAACAAATAAGGAAATTGGCTAGAGCGAGCGCTAGGATAATAAGCCTCCAATCGTAGACGGGTGGTAAAATCAATTGCAGCGTGCTCACTACCCAATCCGCGGGATAAACCGTAATGTATGTGCAAATAGCTGTTGATAAAAGAATGGAAAACATAAATGCTCCATTTGTATAAATCGCGCGTCTGTAAGGCTTCCCGCGTGAAAATACAATCGCCATTGTGATATATTGAAACATGGAGACACAGAAAACCGAATAGTTTTCGTAGCACGTGTATCCGGTGTTGCTAGTAGGAACGAACGGAATGAACCATGAAAATTGCCGAACAGTGTGATATACTGTCACTTGAAAAATGATCGTTATGAACAT
>NW_012097225.1:0-649 GCF_000956235.1 Wasmannia auropunctata | reverse complement strand
TTCTTCCAAGCAGAAGACGGCATACGAAACTATATGACCAAGTTTGTGTCAGATCAATGGATGGTGGCTAGAGACTTTTTGGTAAAGCTACTTGTGTCGTACAGGATTTCTAGACATTTAAGATCTATTAAATTTGTTTGCAAATATTACTGAACATTTATTAAATTTCCTTTCAGCCATGCGAATCTTCGACAGAAGCGAACAAATGGTGGTGGAACATACCGGTGTCGAAATTACCATTGAAAAAGCCCATATTGTTAAAGGGGATGTCGTGCCAAGATCTCGTGGATTTCTTGAAATCCGCAAATCACATTCAGCAATTGTTAGTAACTGACGAGAAGGAAATACGCGTGAAGGGCGTTGTCACATTGGACGTGCTCTTTTCTAATTTAATCTCCGGTTCGGTGAAGCGAACTGATATCGCTGAGAAAGTCATGATCAAGCAGTTTACGAAAGTTACAGCCTCGACTACACTCGGTAAACTGTCGCGTATCCTCGAGAAAGAACCTTACGCCGTGGTTGTAAACGACGATGATGCCTTAGTCGGACTTGTAAATCAAAGCGAAATTTTTAATTTTATCACTAAGGATGATGATTGCAACGTGAAATAATGAAACTGTACAAAATGTCCGTCCGCATTGTACATATG
>NW_012097224.1:0-534 GCF_000956235.1 Wasmannia auropunctata | reverse complement strand
TACGTTCTACATAATTATTTTAACGGTTCAACAAATTTTCGTCATTTAGCTAGATATGTGTTTAGCTAAATTTTTAGACAACTTCAACAAAATCGTTCTTTGCGTATATATAAATTAAATAATGCTTAAGAAAAGCGCGCGTTAAACATTAAATTATGTGGTACATACTTGAGGATCTCCTCGATTTTCTCGTAATTGATCTCCTTGATTTTCTTTGAGAGTCTACGAGATCTTTGTAAGTAATATACATGTCGCTTTGAGTACGTGTTTCGTAATTGCCTGTCCAATGAGTGCATGTTATATTGATTTATGTTACGCACTTCCTTAACTATTTTCTTAACTATATTATCTAACCATATTATCACTGAACAATACAATGTGGCATAAATGTCGCCAATACACGAGGTGACAGTGTCCACAAGGGACTGTCTGTAAAGATGTGTGAAATTGGACTAGATAAATCTAAATGCAAATTGAACGCTTAGGTACATGGCACGCTCCCCACTCAGGTGCATTTAGGGCTACAAGGAAATC
>NW_012097223.1:0-331 GCF_000956235.1 Wasmannia auropunctata | reverse complement strand
TGGTGTCTTTTTGTCGAGATGGTCAATTTTTACTTTAGTTATTAATTTTCGACAAAACTACGAATATTTGTAGTAAAATCTAATCAAAATTGTAATAAAAAGTATTTAAAAATTTATGATATAATATTAAAATTATTGTACAGCGTTTCTTATTCTTAATAGCACCATTTAGGTTTATATTTTTAATATGATATATCTTTATTATATCTGAAATCAGATGCTCGAAATAGTATAAAAGATTTGATTTGAGCTCGCGTAATCCATTACTGTTCGCAATTCTTTAATTTTAGCTGTCTCTGAGCAATACGATTTGGCGAATTCAAATTAATTC
>NW_012097222.1:0-526 GCF_000956235.1 Wasmannia auropunctata | reverse complement strand
AATTACCGTTTAATTTGGTACTACCGGGGTTCAAGTATCGTATATGCCTGCGTAGTCACTGTGTTACCGTTTCATGTCTTTTTTTCCATCTCCCTTTTCTCTTTTCTTCCCTTTTATCGTATAAGTAGTCTGAATATATTTATAAGTACAGAAACAATATCGAAGGTACGCGCACTGTCCATTTTGAAGTTCTAAAGCTAAGAAAAGGATTCCTCTCTTTTTTCTCTCTAGACCTATTTAGTTGCAATTGTATGTACGTTTACAACTAAAAGGGTAGGGGGAGGGGGTTTCCGCTGCTCTTTATCTATGTACAATTGATAAATTCAAAGATTTATATAAACCATCCTTCTCACACGTGATCCGCCCGCTATGGCAAAACGTAGATTTCGGTCCAGCTATGTACAGTTTTCTTTTTACAAGGAAACGCTTTCCATATGTATATATACAGTGGTTTACATTACACAACAATTGAAATGTATACTTCAATCTTCCGCAGATCTTCGATAATCGTAACGAATATGTCAAT
>NW_012097221.1:0-433 GCF_000956235.1 Wasmannia auropunctata | reverse complement strand
TAAAATATTAAATTAAAATTTGTTGCGTTTTCAATGCTTGTTTGTCCGAAATACTTCTTCCAAATAGTTTAGTATAAAATTCAATCTAATAAGTAAATTCGTATCGTTTGCATTTAAAGACAAATATAGGTTTAATTACAAATTTATGAAATTACACTTACCTGTACACGTTGCGCCGAACGAGGTCACTGGCTGCTTCGAAAATAAAAGTCGGAAAGTCAACATATGCAAAAGGTCGGGAGAGATTGCATGCACGATCGCAGCTGTGCTGATGATGGGTCTGGCATGCCCTTACCTCTCCGCCCTACATAGATTTTAAGGGAGATTTCCTCGTGAAAAAAGAAGCAGGGGATCGAAGGTTGAGAAAATTTGTGCGTTTATTAGTGAAGACGACGTTCGAGCAATCTCACCGCTTAATTTCATCGACGATGCC
>NW_012097220.1:0-348 GCF_000956235.1 Wasmannia auropunctata | reverse complement strand
TATATATACAGTGGTTTACATTACACAACAATTGAAATGTATACTTCAATCTTCCGCACATCTTCGATAATCGTAACGAATATGTCAATCTAAATCTTACACAAAAAATGGCCCCCGTTAAAAAGAAAGGAACAAACATGCATACATAAATATTCTTTTATCATCATTTTTCAAGAGATCGTCGGGATTTTCTTCTTTGAAAAATTTCTCTAAAAACTTTATCGGGTCCCAACATATAGGGACGCGGTTATCTGACGCGTTAAATCATGCTGGACGCACGAAGTAACGTCCTACCGGGTGCCGAACACGCTCTCAGACACACCGCACATATATGTATATATAATCTAA
>NW_012097219.1:0-1103 GCF_000956235.1 Wasmannia auropunctata | reverse complement strand
TATTCGGTAACAAAGAAAAGCCAAAGAATTTTACAAAATTTTTAGAGTTTCTAAACGACTGAACTTTGCTCTTGTAAACATAAAAAATAACAATACGTTTTATTTTTATTTACTTAAAAAATTTGTAATTTTTAATAATTAAACGCCTACACAATTGTTTGCTTCTAATAAAATTGTATTCAAAATCTTTCCAATTATTCCGAGTGAAGTAGGATGAAAGAGTTTATAAAGTCTATCGAATAGTAAAGTGTTGACTAAGAAAGGTTAGGAGAGTGAGGGAAAGATCAAATAGTGGCGACCGGAAATGTATCGTGCCGGATGAAGGCGCGGCGAGCATGCACGCGTACGAGAAACGCTCCTATATGCTTCATTCGGCTTTATTACAAGTCCAATGCGCGGTGGTCGCTCGTTTACCGAGTAAACTCGGCGAAACGCAGTTTACGGCCTAGTCGTGTCCTCTAGTACGTCGCACCAGTCGACACCGACTCACTCACCATGATCTTGAATGGCTTCAATTAGCTTCGTTTAGGCGAGTAATTGTTTCTTGAGAATTCCCGCAGAAATGTTCATTCACACACGTTCGCGTATCGTAATCAAAAGAAGATCGCAGCAATTCAAACAGTACCAGACGAGTCAATCAGCTTTATCATAATATATCATTTACCAACATTATATTTTCGAAAAATTTTACGAAAATTTATAACTTATTTAGATGCACTATATGCGCACTTGGATAGTCACTTTCTTCACGTCTCACGTATATCAATATATATCTACTGGGCACCTCATAGTAAAGCTACTTGTTTTTCTTAATCGTTTTTTATCTTTTGTCACTCTGTATGTTGTAGATACTATACTTGTCTTATATGTATATAACTTCAAAATTGCAAAGTTAACATAAATATATCTATATGTATATCTATATAATATATAGATATAATATAGCATAAAATGCGATTATATCTAGAGTATTAAAACATATAAATCAGCTACTTGCCAACAACTGATTCTGATTTCTACAGTAATTGATGTCTTTGTTGTTGTACACGCGGAATTCACAAATAACTCGAATCAAACTTTGATGGTACTCTACTGCCTTGGAA
>NW_012097218.1:0-1095 GCF_000956235.1 Wasmannia auropunctata | reverse complement strand
ATTTGTTGAGTCAAGCTGATAATCCTCGTCCTCCAGGGTAACGGGAGAAAGACACGACCTGTCCGGAATGATCACGGTCGTCACGGAGTCGGGGATCTCGCAGGGAGAACCTTCACTGAGAACGTAAGAGTATGGAAGCTCTAAAGAGAGCGGCGTCATCACTAATTTGTCGCTCTCGCGTTTCTTCCGTGCTTTCGTACTGCTGCTCTCATTCGGAAGATTCGAGCTTTCGCTCTTAATCGCAGCACTTCCAGAAGTTGCGCTCTTGGAAAATCCATTCGTCGTATTTTCAGTTTTCTTTTTCGATGTCATTGCATTATCACCGTCCGTTTCGACGGCTTCAGTAATCTGAGAATCTTTGCCATGCGATCTTGGATTTGCAGATTGCAGATTTTTTACATGAATCTTAACTGCTACTTCTTCTATGCCATTTAACGATTTTTCAGTTTTATCTATCGATCTCTCGTCTTGCGCTTTTATCACGTTTTCTGTTACTTTCGCTATCTCCGTTTGATCAATTGCCTTTCCTCCGTTCTTTAATATTTTTCCTTTACTCTTTAATCCTTCTGCTTCATTTTCGATAGTCAAATTTTCAATTCCATTCGTTGTTTCTGTTTTATTTGTTAAATTTTTTATTTTATCAGTCGATCCCTCTATTTCACTTTCCATTTTTTCTGCTTTATTTGTTAATTTTTCATCTATATTTAAATCTTCCGTTTTATTTGATATTTCTGCTACATTTTTTATCTCCTCATTCATCGATTTCCTTTTTTCATCATTATAATTCTTTTTCCCTTCCTCACCATTTTTATTTATCGGTATTTTTCCCACGTCCGTCGACTTTCGTATCTCACTCACAGTCTCTTCCGCCTCATTAGTCGGCTTTTCCGCTTCATTTATCTTCCCGTCAGTCACCGACTTTTCCACTTGGCTCGTCATTTCGCCAATGTCACACGTCGCGACCTGTTGGCAAGCCAACGCTTTCTCAATACTGCGTTCCGCCATCTCGATCTCGATCAGTTTATCTTTCAATCTATCGAACGTATTCTCTCGTACAGGATCCGCATTATCATCTTGAAGCTTGACTTCGTTCTC
>NW_012097217.1:0-553 GCF_000956235.1 Wasmannia auropunctata | reverse complement strand
CTGAAAATATGTGTGCCACTGCAGCGTTAACAAATGACAATCTAACAAGTTCCTTGTAATTAAGCAAACAGTAATTATAAAAACATTAGTAAAAGTATTACATACTTATGTTTTCATAAGATTAGTTATTATTTCTATTATTAGGCGCAAGAACTCAGAGTATATTTTAAGAGTCTTGGTGCAGAAATTAGCGAAGAAAAATCTCCTAAAGGTATAGAAGATGATTTGCACAAGATTATTGGAGTGTGCGAGGCATGTTTCAAAGAAGGAAATGAAAATGAGATAGAAACTGTATTGAATGATATTGTTTCTATCATGATTCTGGTAAATTTAATATATATTTCGACTTATTTATTTATATAAGATTATTTATGTAAAATGTATACTATATGTATATATATGTATATATAGTACATATAGTATACATATAATTACATATTAATGTTTCTTTTCATTTTTGTCAATGTTTTATTTCAGATACCTACAGAACGTGCTGAAAATTTATTTGGCGTTCTGCGAGAAACTGGTAAAAGCACCTGGATACAAGCTTGGA
>NW_012097216.1:0-496 GCF_000956235.1 Wasmannia auropunctata | reverse complement strand
TGCAATTGGAAAGTAGTAATACCAAGGAAGATGAGCGGACAAGTTTTAATGTGACGCTTAACGCTCTGGTATTTCTTCTTTTTAATTGACAATCGCTAAATTCCAGTTATACACACATATAAATTATATTATTTTCTATTAGATCTGGCTTCTCTCGTTAAGGTGATTTTTAAATGATGTTTAACTGTTTTGTCAGAGATCTATTAGTTACATCTGTCTGATTTTAATCGGAAAAAAACAAAGAGAGAAAATCAATTAAACTGAAGTACTAAAGTTAATTCACATAAAATAAATTGGAAACTAGCATGAGAACTTTACGCAGTTGTAGAATATAATAATTCATACGACGTAACAAAATATATTTATATTATGCACTAACAATTTATTATACCTTCGTGAAATAAATATTGGAGAATTATTAGAAGTGTCACGATTCTGTCATATTTTACAATATCATATTGCTGTAAATTAGAATCGAGAAAGTAAAAGAATGAAG
>NW_012097215.1:0-301 GCF_000956235.1 Wasmannia auropunctata | reverse complement strand
TGTGGCCGAATCGCCGTACACAACAAAATGTTTATAAGCCGAATAATCGGAAGGTAAATTTTATTTTTGTACCTATAACATGCCATTAATATTTTGTGATTGCCATTGATATTTGCGATGCTTATGACTGAATTTCAGATTAAATAAGGAATTAAAGACCGCGAGATTGAAGGACCTTGAAAGATTACTTTACACCTTCTGTATTCTTAATATCAATTCGAGCATCTACGAGAACGTCGTCGAGGAATTGAGAGACACTTGGGATACTACTCGAGCGTGCGAGATAGAAAAGTAATTATCT
>NW_012097214.1:0-368 GCF_000956235.1 Wasmannia auropunctata | reverse complement strand
TTTCAAATAAAACATTTGAAAATCAGTTATTCTAAAATTAGTCACATCATCTTTATACTAGATTTTTAATAAATAAAAAACTTATAATTTTGTACAATACTTTCAAATATTTTTGTTTTTAAAATTTCAATCTATTTCTTAAGAAAATTTCCTATAAAATCCTTCTTTTAATTCCTAAGAGAATTTCCTATATAAAATTCTTCTTTTAATTTACAAAGAACTTAAGAAATATTATCGCATCATTTAATTTGTAAAGCTTTGAAAAGTTGTAATCCTATGAGAAAATATTTGGATAAAACTTTATCACAGAAATTGTACTCCATTTAAAAATTATTACACTTCTCTCTCTCAAGCGTATTAAATAGACT
>NW_012097213.1:0-473 GCF_000956235.1 Wasmannia auropunctata | reverse complement strand
GTATCTCACGAGAACCGGGAGACCAATTAGGTTAGGCCCGTAAGTCCACGGAGATCGAGACTCACCACGGCCATTGCCCGTATTAAACCGTAATTGCTGGTGACTCTAATAGATGGCTGGATCGGTACTACTAATGTATCGATAACTAAATCCCTACACAAAGTACATGTAACTACAGAGGGCGACGACCGAAACCATGACCAAGTTTAGCAGTAGCGAAGAAGACGACATAAAGGAGCGCAAGACAAGGACAAGTCGAGCCGCACGCGAACATAAAATAACGCAGGTCACCGGAAAGAATAACAAATACGGGTTACATACGATAACGTTGCCCATAGAGGAAGCCGAAAAAGGTAAAATGCATTTGCTACTGGATACAAAAGCAACGCTGACATTGGTTAAAGTAGGAAGTCTAAAAGACGAGGTAATAGTCCGTGACGAACGCATGGTTTTAAAGGGAGTCACAGGCCATA
>NW_012097212.1:0-453 GCF_000956235.1 Wasmannia auropunctata | reverse complement strand
TTTATATTTTGGTACAATATTTATTAACAATCACCCATCTAATTCTTACATCCTTCTGATAGCCTTTAAATTTCCCGCAATTTGCCACACGAGGCGGGGTTTAAGCCAACTTCATATTGGATACATAACCTTATGGGTGAGAGGGGTGGTGGTGCAACCGACCAAAGGTTTTGGATCGGATGCATCTTTGCCAACTTCAAATTTCAACGAGATATTAAAGCTTAACAATTCGTTATCTAGCCATCCGGAATCCGATATGGACTGGGGAATGGAGCCCAGGCAAAAGGATGTACCGGGAGACGAGGCAGGCCAGCAGAATCTTCCGAATAGACGGGAGGACGGCGAGCAAGAAGATTTTCCACCGGAACCTGGAGAAAAGGAAGAACTGACCGGGGAAAACCGAAGAACTGACGCGGATAAATGATATATTAAGATTATCGATTCCATTCACGT
>NW_012097211.1:0-1412 GCF_000956235.1 Wasmannia auropunctata | reverse complement strand
TCGTTTTGTCTTTGTTACTCACTGAATGCTAAGAATAGAACGATGTTTGTTTCGACTTGTGTGTCACCGAATAGAAAGCACCCAATGGGAGCGTCTAGCTCGCAAACAATAGCCAAACGACTTGTACCTTCATACACGATTGACCTCCGGACTCGAGTATCTTCATGTCCGATTGGCTGAAGGGCATTAAGCCGGTGTCGCAGTCATCGTCGAAGACCGAGGGCAATTTCATCTTCGGGTCGTAGTCCGAGTGATGATCCTCCATGGTGGAGACACCAAGAATGTTTAGATCCTCCGTGAGGCTCTGACCGCTCTTTAGATACGGTAACGTCTCGCTCAACAACGACAACGGCGGATGGTTCTTCATTAACAGAGACGATAACGAGGACTGCGAGCTGGCGGACAGGTTCGAGGGATGACCCAAAATGCTCGTTAGATCCTGCTGGTTCGACGTCACTGCCATTACTGGAATCAATAACCATCGACAAGTTATAAGTCGTATGACTGTTTTAAGACCGATTTCTAACGTGTCTCGCGAGACGTCGCTATATAGCGTCGCTAATAAACTTGCGTATACATTTGTTCTTTTTTACATTAACTCGAATTCTTTTAAAATCAATTATTGATTACTTAAATTACAAAAAGGGCTGTGCGTTCTCAAATTGAAAAGTTAGCTCTTACTTGAGAAAATGTGCGCAACGATCGTCCTAAAAAGGACCTTTGTAAATCGTGACATTACGGACGCCAATTCACCTACCGTCGTCGTGCCCGGTGAGAGCGCCATCGCCATCGATAGGCAGCGATTTGGGACCCAGCAGGAGATCGTCGATTTTCGTCTGGGAGAGGAATGTCATGCCATCCACGAAACGATCGTCGAGGCTTTTAGCGTCGAGAATTCTAATGTCTCTATCCTCGAGGATCTCGATGCCGTCCATTGGCATACCGCCGCTGGCAGACCTCTGGCCGGATTCCAGCACCATGATCTGGTTATCGTTGTCGCCGATGATGATATCACCGTTATTGCGTATATTCACGAGATTGATGGCGTCCGCCTGTTCGCCGTCAAGAATCGTTACGTCGTGGGAATTCTGCGCCATTAAGTCGCGGGCCTCGCTGTTCGTCATGACCTGCAGCCATAACGCGCCCCCCCGTAAGGGCATTGAACTGTGTTTAAAGCTTCGTCATGATCGGAATAATTTATTACGATAAGGCGAACTGTGTGACACGTGCGCGAAAATATGATGAAAGTGGATTTTTCGGCAATTCCTACAGTTACAAAAAAAAATCATATTTCTATGTAATAACAAATTATGATTATCTTACCTTGTGATATTATATGCAAAACAAGATCGGTTTAAATCGAGGGCTTAAACGGAGATAGATTCTTTATAAGATTTTAAACAGGATTCTCT
>NW_012097210.1:0-610 GCF_000956235.1 Wasmannia auropunctata | reverse complement strand
ATATTACTTTTCATGCGCAATGCGATAAAGTGTGCAGTGTGAGCGATTAACGTTGAAAGTGTCGTGCAAAATGTTGCGCGGTTATAATTAATCGTATTTTCGCGAGTGTTAAGTTCATATCAGACTACACATTAAAAATTCAGGATTGAATTGCGAATTGAAAGTTAGAATTTGATCAACTAGATAATTTTTTGAAATTCATTTCATTTCTATAAGTTAAATACTAATTTAATTAGTCACTTTGGAATCATCAATCTCCAATGGGCATCTCCAATGCGTAGTCCAATGAGCTTTATGTAAGTGCCATATATGAAGAACCAGCTATTGAAAAACAAAAAAAGGAAGAGGAGGCATCGGGTGAGCAACCTTGAGTAATTTACTATTTGTTGTTTATTTACTATTATTATTATTTCTTTTTATTATTTAAGAAATTACTTATGGAAATCTCATAATAATTATTTTATTAAATATCTTTGAAAAAACTTTGAAACAACTTTGAAAAAATAAAAATTTATCGCACGCAATAAGAATGCTTTGAGATGTTAATTATTTTATTTAATTATTTTGGACGCTGCTAATTTGAATATTTTTGTATTTTACAGGCCAACAC
>NW_012097209.1:0-575 GCF_000956235.1 Wasmannia auropunctata | reverse complement strand
TATATATATATATATATATATATGGAATTACTAAGGTAACCGGACCTAATAAGCGATGCGACAGATTTCCTAATCTCCGTCCGGGGTCATCCGGAGGGATTTTCCGAAGGCGTCCGGGATTTTAGGATTTTCAGGGAATCTTTTTTTTCGCGTTAAAATATCGTTCGTCGTACAAAGTGTGTACCGCGACGATCAGCGGGTCGATTGTGTCTTTAATACTGTTACTTTCAATTCTGTATAAAATTAATATTGTCCGCCCAATCATTTTACTAGTAATGTAATTAATACTATTCAACAACTGCATTTAATTCCTTAATTCCGCTGGAATTATTTCCGTAAATAATACTATATTAATGTGGGAAATCTGCGCGAGCTCCTTGCGAGCTTGTGCCAGTCGATATTAAGTAGGGCAGTCCAAAGACACGCATTCTATGTCACCCAATCGTCCAATACAGGAATGGCAAATGTATATCCTTTTATGCAAATGTCTCCCCTATTTTTATTTCCGCTATCTATCCGCGCAGGACGGCTCCGGCCGCTCTCCCGTCGAATGCGTATTTCGTTACGGTCACTGG
>NW_012097208.1:0-304 GCF_000956235.1 Wasmannia auropunctata | reverse complement strand
GAGACAGCGCGTAAAATTTGTAAAGTTTACTGTGTGCAGGTTAAGGTACTGTTTCTGATGAAACAGTTCGAAGGTAGTTTGTGAAATTTCAACAAAATGATTTCACTCTCAAAGACGAGATGCGATCTGTCCGTCCTTGTAAAAAAATGATGATTTACTGGAGTAAGCTATCGCCAATAATCCTCGTTAAATAATACAAGAACTGGCAGAGAAATTAAAAATTGCAAAAAGTACCGTACACCACTTGATCACTTAAACCTGCTTTCATCCCGTAAAAACCGCAGAACTTTTCGGATGACCCAAT
>NW_012097207.1:0-662 GCF_000956235.1 Wasmannia auropunctata | reverse complement strand
TTTTACATTGTGCAGTATTTATTTTATCGAGTGCTGAACTTGTTAGAAATTATATAAATTATGCTGAAAAAATTTTAAAAAATTTTGTTTTGCATGCAGAACATATTTATGGAAATAACATTCTAATTTATAATTTTCATAATCTTATTCGTATTTGTGATGACGTTAGAAAGTTTGATTTATTATAGGATTATTCTAGTTTTCCCTTCGAAAATTTTTTAGGCAAATTAAAAAAATTGATTCGAGGTCCGGCTAATCCTCATCAACAAATTTGTTTGCGCATTAGTGAGTTGAATATGCTTAAATCATCTTTCGAAGAAGAGACTGTGCAAGGAGTTCATTCTCATATTAATGGTCCTATACCAAGAGAATATAAGCATACAAAACAGTTCCGTAAAATAATAACACCATTTTACACATTATCAATATCAAATAATAACAGTCATATAAAACTAGATAATGGAACAATTGCCACAGTTAAAAATATTTTATTTGATGAAATTCATATGAAATATTATGTAGTTGTTAATGAATATAAAGAGAAGAAAAACTTTTACAACTATTCATGCGATTCATCCATTCTTAATACTTTCAAAGTTTCTAGTTTAAATTCGACACTTCAGGTTCTGTTTCTTATACACATCTCTGAGCGGGCTGGCAAG
>NW_012097206.1:0-380 GCF_000956235.1 Wasmannia auropunctata | reverse complement strand
ACAAAGAGAGAGGTGGACGTCTGTAGCCGAGTGCAGATTCAGTATTCTAGATTATTCTAGAATCTTCACGACAATTAGTATCTCACCACATTTAGATTTTTGGGCCACATCCATACTCGCCCCAGGAAGTGTAAGTTCCATAAAAGAAAAAAGAAGAAGAAGAAGAGTGATCGCATAAACTCTAGCTGTACATATGTGTGCACTTGGCCATCCAAAAGATATATAAGATATATAAGATATAAAGAAGAAAAAGAAAAAGGAAACAATAAATAAAAGTGATAAAAGTAAGTCTTATTAAATAATATCATATATATTCGATCATCTATATATATCGAATCTGTTTAAGGTTATATTCTAAAACGTTCTCTCAAAGATATATT
>NW_012097205.1:12703-13380 GCF_000956235.1 Wasmannia auropunctata | reverse complement strand
TTCAAGGAGGCAATATTTCATTTGTTGCCTGCTTTTTAATATCATTAAGACGCAAATTCCGGGTTTCTTGTACTCTGGCTTCACCTCCAGATCCGTTGAATCTGGGAGAGTGACTAGAGCTCCGGAGGACCTACTCACTTTGCCCCAATGTCGAACAGCTGTGTTTAAGAAACCTTTTCGTTCTGTGGCTGCTGAGTTCTGGAATGGGTTGCCTGCCGGCATACGTAGCCGCGAGTCAACAACACAGTTTAAACAAAGCCTCTTTGCGCATTTGCTTATGGGGATGTCTTAGGGGGGTCTGCCGGCATGCCTTGTTGGGACCCATCGATTTTGGCGGGTTTTGCATGTCGCTGGCGGTTTTACCTCAAATTGATTTTATCTTTGTTGCATATACTGCATGTAATGCGTCTTGCCTATGAAACTAGAATGTTTGCTTTCGCGGATATTGTATTTCTTTTTATGTTATAATTTAGTATGGTAATATAGTTAGTAATACTTCTGCTCTGTACTAGACCACATATTGCAGTCATAGCTAAATCGCAATTGCTTGATTGATATCAAATTTGACAGCTATTGCTTAATCCTTGCATGCACACACACATGGATTACTCCACTTCATCATAACTTGTTATTATGCGGATACATTATATTTTAGACAATGTTTGTTTCTGAATCTA
>NW_012097205.1:0-326 GCF_000956235.1 Wasmannia auropunctata | reverse complement strand
CAATATTATGTGTCAATAATTATACGATATTGCATTTACATTGGAAATGCATTGGCCAAGATTTCCCATTCAAATGTCAATATTGATTACAGAAAAAATGCTAGTGTACTGCCAATATTATATGGCAATAGTTATACGATATTGCATTTACATGGGAAGTGCATTAGCCAAGATTTCCCAGTCTAATGTCAATATTGATTACAGAAAAAATGCTGATGTGCTGCCAATGTTACGTATTAATAATTACACGGTATTGCGTTTACATTGGAAGTACATTGTCCAAAATTTTCCAGTCACACTGCATATACAAACGTGCATGGACACGA
>NW_012097204.1:0-926 GCF_000956235.1 Wasmannia auropunctata | reverse complement strand
GTTGTAATTCCTACCTTCTTTCTTAACAAATTTTCAATTAAAAATTAATTTTTAAGATATTTAAATTTTAATTTAACAAAATGACTTCTTCCATCAAACTTTTACTTAAAAAATATTAATTACAGGTAAATTAAAAATCTGTGATATCATTTTCAAAGTATTTCACACAAAAACAGTAATTAATTCTTTAGAAATGATCGATATTCATTCTCATCATGACTTGTTTTTTTTCTTATCATACAACTTTCTCTCGGTAGCGTCTTTAATTGCGCGGGAAATTTCATAACAATAGAGTGCACCAAATTAAAATATCAAGAATTCAATACGTGTCTTTGTTCCTTTTCTTTCCAAAGTCTATTTTATATATTTAAATTTATCTATATATTTATTTTAAACACAGATCGTGTTCTGTCATGTATTTCTTTCAACGGATCTATGACTTTTTCACAAGTAATACACTCTCATACGATCGTTATATGATACGCGTGAAATAGTTATGCAATTCACGCGGCGAGATCATTAGTCAGTTTTTATCTTTTTCGTGGTCACTACATAATCGCCCGAGAAGGTTCGTAATAACGTTACACGCGACGCAGCAACACGTGGCACGTTATAACACGCTCGCGTTTCTACGCTCTTTAGAATCTACCAGCGAGCGATTTGGCAAGTTACTTCCTGACGCCTGCGGTAGCAAAAGTCCGAGAATAGACGAGAGAAAGCGGTAATTAGATCAATCTCGCTCAACCTTTTACCGATTTCTTAAGTCTTGAAACCGGGAAACTTAAGTGATCGCATTCGGAAGTGTCAATGAAGATTTCCGTAGCGAGGCCCGTAACAGGCTAATTCAAAACCTCAGTTTTTCGTGACAGAAGAAATACTTGGATAATTATTCTCAAGTATCATTAAAAATTAAAATTCAAGAAAGC
>NW_012097203.1:0-659 GCF_000956235.1 Wasmannia auropunctata | reverse complement strand
GATAGGGATAGCCGTAATATCTAAGTGAAGTATAAACATTTAGCGAAAGTGCCGAAAAAAAATTTTTTCATTTTTCAACATTGTTACCGAATGTGCAACGCTTTGCAGCCTTACAAATGAGATGACACGCTGTGTAAAATTAGCTGAACTAAAAGGAAACTTGTTATCATTGTTATCACGTATATTTTTTCAAGAGAGAGAGAGAGAAAGAGAGTACGTCAACGATTATTTAAGAGAACTTTTTTTTTTAAAGGCACAGATTCTGAAAGTAAAACTAGATCGGTGCGATAAAGCGCGTGAATGGCGTGGAATTGCTTACTGCCATTTGACTTTTAAAGTACCGCACGTACTGCACAACATTGTTATAACTCCGTGTGTAATAGTAGCAGTGTAAAATGGACGCGAGATACGCGGACAAATAACTGAATCATCTGTAATCTCTCAATACATATCGTAATAGCTTGATCGAAAACGGGGAAAGTGTCGTGCATTACGTAACTGTCTACCGTTGAAGCCAAACATTTGTAAAACGTTATTCGTTACACGCGTATGCGCAATGACGGGTCGAGTGTGTTTATAAAAATCTGGTTTTTATTATCAAAATCGCTGTGCCAAAAACGTCAAGAGATCTCTTTTCGTTTTCTTCTTTTTTTTTTTTT
>NW_012097202.1:0-491 GCF_000956235.1 Wasmannia auropunctata | reverse complement strand
TGCAATATAATCTGTTCTTTTTAGTCGCATGAGTATTCCATTCTACTTTATATATTATTTTATACATATACATGTATATTATGTACATTATACAGTATATAATTTTAAACTTAATAATATATTTCTTTATATATGTGAAATAATGGATTTAATATATTGAATTGTAACAAAAAACAAGTGAAAGTATAATAAAAAAGAACAGATTAAAGTTATAGTAAAGATTCAGCACTCATCATTTCGCGACGTCCCTCGATGTCCACCGATGCATCTTCTGCTGCACTTACATCCGCAATGGTAACCGGAAATAGTTCAGGAGAGTGCATTCCCGCGTTGTCCGCACTTCACAATCTTCACATAAACAATCGCGACGCGAAATTTGCAAAATTTTATAGGTGAAGTAATTGCAGAGACCTTGCGATAACTTATGCGAATTAATTTGTTTGAAATAATCGCAAAGACAAGTAAATATAAGTGAATCGTGGAATTTATTA
>NW_012097201.1:0-397 GCF_000956235.1 Wasmannia auropunctata | reverse complement strand
CTGAAGTCCAGTTTGTGTGTAGAGCTACTTCGATTTTAAGCACAGAAAGCATGACAATGCAACTACAAAGACTAGATCTAATTATGTGTGTTCTTTGTAGTGGGATTTTTTTTATCTCTCAATTATGTATCTACAATTTTTTTCCTCATTTATTCATTATCTTTCGATGGTCTGTTTATCAAGAAAAAATTGCGCGATTAAACAATGGACTTTATTTACATTCAAATATGATAGTCATCCTGCATGATGAATGAATCATTTTCAACTTTCGTGCGGCTAATAAAATTGTTATTAGAAAAAAAAATTTTTCAAAGCCTCTTCTTTCGGAAAATCCTTATCGCGCTTCTGGCATATGTATCAAGTTATAAATATACGTGACTGGCGAAAGGCAGCGCGG
>NW_012097200.1:0-337 GCF_000956235.1 Wasmannia auropunctata | reverse complement strand
TCGTTTCTTTTGGCAGCTCACGGTATCAAGCAGAAGCCGGCATACGAACTGTAAGCTTCTCCATAGAAACGTTTGCCCGACGAGCATCATTATCACGAAAAGAGGCACGTGGAAATTGTCGGGGTTCGAGTTTATCGGTGAGTCTAATCTCGTCATCCCTCGTACTAAAGATAGAAAGACACTAATCGAAGTTTTAGTCCATTTTTAGTCAGTATCAGCCACTTTTCATCAACCAAAGCATGTATATCATGCCTCCCCTCGAATTGCCTAAAGCTATAATAAATACGACGAGGCATAATTCGCGTCGCATAAATAAATATATATAATGACAAAATTG
>NW_012097199.1:0-424 GCF_000956235.1 Wasmannia auropunctata | reverse complement strand
TTATCACTCCCTCTTCTCGGGTACGGGCATTCATTTTTTGAACGAAGGAAATTCTATTAATAGAGAGGATTATTGCAGAGGATACTGCCTCTTCGCTTTTGATCTTACTCCCGATCTATCCGCTAATTGTGCCATTGGAATCTTGTGAAACACGGCAGCATACGATTAGAAGTACGATTCGACAAGCCTCTCGAGACGACCGTCAATTGTATCGCTTATGTCGAGTTCGATAATGTTCTGGAAATCGATTCTTCTCGTCAAGTCATCGTCGATTTTTCCGGTTAGACTTTTCACGTCGAGCCTGAATAATATTTAGCAACAGTGTATTATTTTTTACCCCCCACTATTTTCATTTACCATGGCCGTCATTTTACCGGGATGTTCTAATTGCTTCGAAAAAAATTCAGTTACGCTCGAGACACGG
>NW_012097198.1:0-305 GCF_000956235.1 Wasmannia auropunctata | reverse complement strand
TTCGTATATAATATTATATCGTGTATTTCGAATGGCACGCTTCGGCAAGCGTGAGCGAACACCGGACGTTTCGTCGAACAAGTCGCCGAAGACGTCCGACGGAGCTGCGCGCCCGTCGAACGATGTAACTCACTCTCCGTACGAGAGTCGACGACTTCTCCGTCAATAGCGAGAAGAACGACCGACGTGCATTGCAACGATCACGGTCCGTGTTTCATAGACGTTCGAGAAGCCGTACGAGACACGTGTAACGCGTACGTACGACCGCAACGTACCGCTCGGCTCGCCGAGCGCACCGCACCTCT
>NW_012097197.1:0-462 GCF_000956235.1 Wasmannia auropunctata | reverse complement strand
TGTAGCGTGTTTTATTTAGTGTTTGTAGAAACACAAAAGATAGGAATTATGTGCTGAATGAATTATGAAGATTTACAGACTTTCTGATCTTCACTGAAAAAATACGATTCACTCAGTACATAATTCCTTTTTTTTGTTTCTACAAAATAAATAACGCGACATGAGCCAAATTGAAGGCGATCCAAAGAGAAACGTTACTTGTAAAAAATATTTGTCATAGAATATTAATTAAAATTATAAACTAATTTGTCAATTATGTTTAGTTAATGAAGATGTAGTACAAGCAGCAATTCGATGGCTAAAGATAAGTCGAGAACCTTGGACTGATGTTATGAAAAATTGGGATATCACTTATGATTTTAGACAGAAAACGCTATTAGATCCAAAAGGTGGAGGAGACAAACCACTTTCGGTGACGGATTACTTTTCTCAGTGGGAAGTTTTGTCCTTGCCTCAAGGATA
>NW_012097196.1:0-434 GCF_000956235.1 Wasmannia auropunctata | reverse complement strand
TATCCCGTGTCTATTAATTATTCGTCGACTGAAAAATCACTCGAAGAAAGAAACACGCGCACAATTTATTCACACACGACGATTTACTGACACACGAGACGTTCACCCGACGATAGCAAGCAGTCGACTGACTTTAACACCGAATTTATTAGTTAATGGTTATCAATCCCGTGTCTATTAATTATTCGTCGACTGCAAAATCACTCGAAGAAAGAAACACGCGCACAATTTATTCACACACGACGATTTACTGACACACGAGACGCTCACCCGACGATAGCAAGCAGTCGACTGATTTTTATTGGTTATGTTTGTAGCGCTGTCTACGCTGTCGAAAGGCGAACATGTGTTTAGTTGAAATTTCACAATCAGAGCGCGGCAAATTCGGCACAGAGTGCACTGAACTTAACGAATGTGAACTGAACGATGAAAAC
>NW_012097195.1:0-404 GCF_000956235.1 Wasmannia auropunctata | reverse complement strand
ACACATATTTTGAATAACAATCATTGTACATTACAAATCATGTACATTGTACATTACATTGTACATTACATTGTACAAATTATTGTACATTAAGGATTATTATCGGAGAGTCGGTCGTATGTTGCAGCCTGTTGAACAAGCACGTCACACCAAGAATGCTGATTTTTCGTTACGTAGGCAAAAGTCGGTGCCGTCGGCGATTATTATAAACGGCCGAAAGCTTCATGAAATGATGGAGTATCACAAATGAGAAAATAAAATCTTCAGTAAGGTAATAAGACGATACAAATATATATAGCGATATAAATAATACGATGATTATGGTATTGATAAAGCACGTGCTATCCAAAATTATAACTGTTTCAGATAACATTAAACTACAATGCTGCTGCAGTACATATACA
>NW_012097194.1:0-398 GCF_000956235.1 Wasmannia auropunctata | reverse complement strand
CAACAACGTGCGAGGTAAAGTCCGAATTTGTACAAGTTTCAATTCCTCTCAGCCGATCACCGGCGAAAAATGAATTCAGTGGAAATTTTACATGCGTTGCGTCAACTCCATGTTAGACATGCGGGCGTCTATCCTGCCGACAGAGTGCCGAGGATGTGGACGAGGTCGACAGCCATCGTCGCTAACACTGACGATCACGACCGACCCGGGCAGCATTGGGTCGCCTTCCACATCGGAGAGGACGGCACAGGAACGTATTTCGATAGCTATGGATTACCGCCATTGGACTCCAGATTGCTTCTGCGACTTCGACGAAACTCCATTACGCATCGATGGAATACAACGCAACTTCAGGGAACGCTTTCTCAAACATGCGGACAATACTGCTGTGTATTTTT
>NW_012097193.1:0-683 GCF_000956235.1 Wasmannia auropunctata | reverse complement strand
TGTTATATAAGGATATCTTACAAACGGTCGCGATATGTAATACACGTAATAATATTCGTAATATGTAATTTAATATTCTCTCGAATATTAATTCGCGCATACCATCCCGCTGATTCTTGCGAAATAAAATCCGCGAAGCGGAACGCGATAAAGACGCGAAATTGTCGCCGGACCGCGTTTCGGAATATTCCGTTATTCACCGAGTATTACAAATTTATATCGCGAAGCGTTATCATTGTTATTGTTTAACGCCGAAGATTTTATATAAAGAAAGGAAAAGAATTATATATTTGAGACTGACGGATAGAGTCGCTCGGATAAAATCTCGCGATAAAGTATTAATTAATAGCGATATGTAACATACATGAGCGTCTGAGGAGCGTCAGATTGCTAGTTGAAATATTCGATCTCGCGATAAAGAAACTTTATCATTATTAATTTGTGTCCCGTCGTCATGTGTTACATTAATTGATTTCATTAATTATTATTATGTATATTAAGTATACGTCCACTGAGACACTATCGTGCATAATTAAATCGATTAGACTAGATGTGACATATCAATTTTTCAAGCGCACTTTGTCTGCCGAATTCGCTTTTTGTCGAAAAACTGTTTGCATTCTTAGCCAGTTCGTATTTTAAATAGATGGAGATTGTCATTAGCGAGATCATTTATATTTAGC
>NW_012097192.1:0-328 GCF_000956235.1 Wasmannia auropunctata | reverse complement strand
TGCCAGCCCGCTCAGAGATGTGTATAAGAGACAGGTATATACGATATAAAACGACGAAAATATTTATTAAAAAATATATATTAATAAAAATATTAGTGAAAATATTAGTCGACCGAGTTACTCACTTGAAACTGGTTTTAGTTATCACAGGTAACGAAAAGTAAGATTGCACTGCGTCGTCCATTAGGGGATGAGCCTTGACGAAATTGACAGTTATGTCCGGAAGTGTTCTAGAGTCGTTAACACAAGCCCCGGGTCTGGGCTCAGGCACCTTTTCCGGAAGTACTCGTAGCCAGTTGCTGTTTATAGTCTCCTGTTCTTTGAAAGC
>NW_012097191.1:0-458 GCF_000956235.1 Wasmannia auropunctata | reverse complement strand
CATCGCAAGCACGGGAGGCAGCGGTGAATGTGGTGCTTCACCACCGCCCTTCCGCCCGGGATCCAGAATCGCTGCCGCAGTGTGCCAAGGGTCAGCTGTGTCCCCCCATGCAGTGTCCGTCTGTGATAGGCCCTCACCAGTAGGGCCGTCAGGTGTGACTCCCGTGGAAGAATGATGGGATGCCTCTCGTCCTGACTTAGAATGGCGTGTTTGAGCCTCCCTCCTACCCTGAGCAGCCCATGATCATCAAGGAATGGGCTCAATCGTAGAAGGTTGCTACGCCTTAGCACCGCCTCTCCACGATTGACTGCTTTTAGCTCGGTTGCGAACCAGATGGATTGCACCGTGGTAATCCATGTCCGCTCGGCTTCCTCTAGTTCCGCGGGTGATAGGACACCTGAAACAAAATGACCCCTCCCCGAGGAGCGTCGTGCGCTTAGCCACCTGCGGCACCAGGC
>NW_012097190.1:0-399 GCF_000956235.1 Wasmannia auropunctata | reverse complement strand
TTTGTCAGTAATACTGTGTCTAAGAAGTTAGACTCTTTGTTATCACGCACCACTGATTATTGTAAAAATTGTAAAAATTGTAATAACGGCTCTGTATCTCGTGGGTCTCTGTCTCAGAGTGCAGATAAGCGTAGCTATGCGAGTGTAGTGGATTCTGACCCTTCCAGGATACGTATGGCGAGAGGGCATACTCTAAATATTTCGAAGTCCACAAATTTAATTATTACTCCTAGTGCAGGAAAAACAGAAATATCAAGCGATACAAGAAATGTGGCGCAACGTATCTTGAAGCCATCGGAGTTCGATCTCAAAGTTAAACGGATATCGTCTACAAGGAATAATGGTGTTCGAATTGAGGCGCACTCAGTGGACCTTGACAAGATTAAGGATTCGCGGGTT
>NW_012097189.1:0-422 GCF_000956235.1 Wasmannia auropunctata | reverse complement strand
GGTCGATCCGAGCGCTAATTATTATGCGTGGTTTGTGGCGCAGCGAGACGAGACAGACGAGGTTGCTTGCGCTAGAGCGCAAACGATTCGACGCAACGTTAAAAGGGCCAGGAGAGCCTCGTCTTCTGCCTCGTCCTCGTCGCGTGCCTCGTCCTCGTCGCGTGCCTCGTCCTCGTCTCGTGCCTCGTCTCCTGCACCACCATCGTCACCTGCAGCACCACCGTCTGCAGCCGACGCACCTATGCGTAATGCGAACGCCGCGCTTGCGCCCCTCTTGCAAGCGCGGCGTTCTATTTCGCCAGCGCCGCCGACACCGCCGACACCGCCGAGTACCCGCGTGCCGAGGAGGCCTAGAGGGAGGCCGCTAAGGGTCAGGCACGCCGGTGGACGGCCAGCCCAACGACGGAGACTACCGAGCCCCG
>NW_012097188.1:0-449 GCF_000956235.1 Wasmannia auropunctata | reverse complement strand
CATATCTAATTAATAGATCGCCGACGAAAGGACTCGCTGGAAAAACTCCCGAAGAAGCATAGTCAGGACAGAAGCCGGATCTCAAACACTTACGAGTGTTTGATTGCAGAGTCTACATACATGTGCCGAAAAGTCAAAGGCTAAAATGGGATTCAAAGGCTGAAGAAATGATATTCGTTGGCTATTGTCCAGACTCCAAGAGATATAGATTGATGGAGCCAAGAACGCATAAAATCGTTAACATTAGAGACGTTGTGTTTCTTGAAAATTTCAAGAGAAAAGAAGATGCAAAAATAAAAGAGTTCTATCAACCTATATTAGAGGAGGATACAGAAGATCCGGATAAATATGAAGATTCGGAAAATACGACCAGCGATGAATCGCAAAATGGATCCAGTGATGAATATTTTTCTGACATGCTCGAAGAAATCGAAGAAGAATCGATCGAA
>NW_012097187.1:0-304 GCF_000956235.1 Wasmannia auropunctata | reverse complement strand
TCTCGACCCGCAGATAGAGCACCGCTGCGTATGCCCGTTCCGAGGCGTCGGCGAATCCATGAAGCTCCATTTGATTGTCCGCTTCTGACGTGTGAAGCCAGCGGGGCACTCTCACGCCTTCCAATAGCGGGAGCTCTTGTCGAAAACGTTGCCAAGCTTGCTCGTCCTTGACGGGCACGGGTTGATCCCAGCCAATCTTTTGCATCCATAAGGATTGCATTGTTATCTTCGCCTGCACGACCACCGGCGCCAGCCAGCCCAACGGATCGTAGAGTCGCGCTGTTTCGGACAGTACGCCCGCTTC
>NW_012097186.1:0-720 GCF_000956235.1 Wasmannia auropunctata | reverse complement strand
TGCAATGCGTGAGTGAGGTGAATACCTAAAGGATCCCCTGAGAGTTCTTAGCTGGAAAGAGAGGGAGACGGAAAGATAGAATGGAAGGGTCGAGGGACGTTTGAGTGGCGACCGTGTAGGGTCGGTTTTTCCACCATTTCCAATATTATCTATTTCGTTAATATAAATTATTCAGTATCTCTAACAAATGATCTCTGATGTGTGCAATTTACGAAAATTGACGAGGATCAACGAAAAAAATGGCCCGATTAATCCGCTTGAAAAATGCACGCGTGAAATATCGTGTCCGTAATTTCCGTTTCTAATTCTCCTCGATATTTTATATTAAATTATTCCGTAAATAATTAACGTCTCTGTCTCTTTTTGGCTATTTTTTATTGGTACGACCGTCAATATCTCTTTCCCCGGAAGGACATCCGTTACGCCGGCGCGACACTCCGCGACATAATTACCTTAACGCATGATAATCCCGAAATTTTTCCGGAAAATTTCGAACGCGCGGTAAAGCGTGGCGGCGGCGCGGGCGCGGCGCTCGCAAGCGCCGCGTCGGCTCGATTATCGCAACTAGGGCGTCGCGACGCGGACAATAAATAATGCGACGCTAATAAACCCAGCCGCGTACACACGGCGCGGCGCGCACGATGCAATTTCACGTGGGAATGCGCTCCTCTTTTTTTCCGCGCGAGGCGGCGCGCCACGCCGCTGCCGCGCCGCGCCGCG
>NW_012097185.1:0-617 GCF_000956235.1 Wasmannia auropunctata | reverse complement strand
GGTAATCCGTGAAAGACGAGGGTTGTGGAAATCTTTATCGACCGGTGCCGCGAGTCGAGACGGGGCACCCTTGCAGCTTGAGAGAAAAGTGATATGTCGTTTATCGGGCGAACCGTGATATTCTATCTCCTATGATAGCCAATGGTTCCGAGAGAGGAACGAGTTTATTGAAAAGCAAACTTTGATAAAGAGACACTCCGAATCGGAAACCTACATTGATGACGATAACGAAGAAACGGCACTCGAAATGTAGAAGAAGGAAAATGCTAATAATAATTTAAATATTAAAACAAGCTCGAAAAATAATGATGACGTTAAGCTAGATACGAAAAAAGAATTTCTTCGCTATTTATATTAATCTATATATTACGATTATTACATGTGTTACTCGGTTTTCTCTTACTTTCTTGTGAAAAACGAGGACACGCTCGGATTTTTCAGTTTTGCCTCTCTTTGTCATTTGCATCTTGGTATAACGTGACTGGTTTATGCAAATATATACGGTAACTACAAGAGTTTACTCGCGTGCCAGTGACCTTGTGCGCGCTAAAGTTATCATTTATCCACAACTATGACGTGATTTAAAAGGGAGCTAGGAATGATTTACAGGGGACAAT
>NW_012097184.1:0-588 GCF_000956235.1 Wasmannia auropunctata | reverse complement strand
ATACGCGCGCGCGCGACCCGCAGCCGCCGCTGTAAGAGCGGCGCGATGCATTTTTTTTTTTTTCGTCATGCCCCTTTTTCCAACCGTTTCGTGAGATAATGACGATCTATGGTGGAAAACCGCTGCCTTCTCGCGAGAGTCGCGGTGCTGCAACGGCGTATCAAGGCGCCAGTGCTGCACACGCTATACCGTCGCATCGGGTCAGAACACACGTCGGCGCGTGCTGCACACGTTGCTGGAAAACACGCCGCTGATCTATCAGCAGGCGCTACAGGACTGCACAGACTCGGATTTTCTTTCTTTTTTTTTTTTATCAGCCGGTTAACATGCGCGAAAATGACGACTGACTCGACGTAGCGAAAACACTACGGCCCTGCTGTATATTAGGCGAGAAAATAGAACGGCAACGGGAGAGCATGTCGCACGTCGGATATACATCAGCGTAGTTGCGTGGCTGATTATAGCTATTTCCCTTCCGCCTTTCCCTCCTGCCATCCCGTCACAAGGTTTTAACTTAGCGGAACGAAATGTCCGATAATTAAAAAAAATCCGTACAGCGCAATATAGAATCTGTCTCTATACACATCT
>NW_012097183.1:0-361 GCF_000956235.1 Wasmannia auropunctata | reverse complement strand
TCGAGTAGATAGAAGCGACGCGAATTGCAGTAATAAATTTATTTGCTTAAATTCGTACATATTTAACAAAATATATGCACAGTTTCCAACAAGAAACGCTTAAGTTACGCTACAGTCCAAGTGTGCAGGTCCCATCCTTTTAGATTAATTTAGATTTTAGATTTAAAGATCTGAAAACGACTAGGCGATAAAAAATAGTATACATCCACCTTTTATACTTAGTAACACTTACGTTACTTTTCTTCATATACATAAATTACACAATGTATATGTACGTAAAATATTTAAATTCAGAAAATGCAGGTACAACAAACCTATCCCATAAACTTAATAAATCTTAAAATTAAATTAATTCCATCAG
>NW_012097182.1:0-311 GCF_000956235.1 Wasmannia auropunctata | reverse complement strand
TTGCGAAGCGCAGGCAGCAGCAACACAGCAGCAGCCTTGGTAAACGACAAACCGTAACGAAGTTATTTATACGACACGGTATACAGTAAAAGTATATTAGGCGTTAGTACTTTTCCGCTTGGTGGATCGATCGACAGCCCTTCGCTGTCCATAGATAAGAGCAACAAAGGAGTAAATTTGAATTCTCGCTGCTATGATCTGTGTATCTGTATTCTACGGTTCTTTGACAAACTTGTGTTTCTTACCTAGGATACCAAGTCGAAAATTAATTGTAACAAAAATAACGTTGTCGTATGCCGTCTTCTGCTTGA
>NW_012097181.1:0-349 GCF_000956235.1 Wasmannia auropunctata | reverse complement strand
GGGATATATTATCTCGTGTTTAACAATAGCAATATTTAAAAAAAAGTTGAAAAAGTTTTTAGTTTTAAAGCTGTCTAAAACAGAAAAACAAAATATGAAAATAGTTTCTGAATTAAATGAATTATAACAATAAGAGACCGAAAATTGCTAGAAACAAAATAATTTTATTTTTATTTGAAAAATGCCTTCAATGATCAAAGCTTGGTGTCCAAGTAATAATGGTGTAGTAATGGTGTCCAAGTGTCAAAGTAATAATATTTCTGTGTAAATTCTAAATCGATTTTTTAATTATTTAAACGACGTGCCAACATTACTGTCGAACTTGCAAACGCAATTATAAACTGAAGCT
>NW_012097180.1:0-361 GCF_000956235.1 Wasmannia auropunctata | reverse complement strand
GTTGGCTGACTTTTGTTAGTTTCTCCTCGCTCCAAGGGAGCCTCATCTGTTGGTTTGTCGAAAATTCCATATTTGTTCCCACGAGTAGGGACGGAAATTACTACCCCCCGGTTGACGCCCTTCCCGGGAGGAGGGCTACGGGGTGCGCCTGGTGCCCCGAAGTCGGTCGCTCGCGACAGGTCTTCCCCCCTGCCATGCATCTCCTCGCCGCGTACCACAGCTTAGGATTAGGGGTGGTTTTTTCAAAGAGGTCCACATCCTCGCGGCCCGGGCGGTTAAGCCAAGGCCCCCGGTCCCCAGAGACATGACCTTAGGGATTACGGTATGTGCAGCCCGGAAAGAGGTCCCCCCCCCCGATACT
>NW_012097179.1:0-542 GCF_000956235.1 Wasmannia auropunctata | reverse complement strand
CACCACCACACACACACACACACACACACACACACACACACACACACACACACACACACACACACACACACACACACACAAACTCGAATAAAATTAGAACAAATACGATAAATTGGAACAAACTCGATAAATTGGAACAAACTCGAAAAAATTGGAACAAACTCGAAAAATTGGGACAAACTCGAAAAAATTGGAACAAACTCGAAAAAATTGGAACAAACTCGAAAAAAATTGGAACAAACTCGAACACACCGAACAAATTCGAACACACTCGAACACACTCGAACACATCCGAATAAACTCGAACACACTCGAACAAACTTGAACACACTCGAACAAACTTGAACACACTCGACACATCCACGCGCGCACACGCACACGCATACGCACACACGCACACGCACACACACTTAGGAACACACATACCCGCGTGAAGTTTTGTCTTCTGTTGTCGCCGTGAACCCTCGCTATCGCAAAATTTCAATCGAAATGTTTAAATAATCATAACTTTGAGATCGGAAGAGCACACGTCTGAACTCCAG
>NW_012097178.1:0-326 GCF_000956235.1 Wasmannia auropunctata | reverse complement strand
TATCCCCTGTGTGCCTTGTCGACTCAGTTTTCGTATTCGTCAATCTCGTCAAGATCTCGTCGAGATTCGAGATCAAGATCAAGATCATATATTCGAGATTCTTGAAAATCCGAGATCAATATAAATATTTCAAGATTTTTCGAGATTGAGATCGAGATCGCAGAAATCTCGTCTTGTCTCGTCTCGTGCGCATCTCTATTCGTCAGTGGCCAAATAACTGTGACAGGATACATATTTCCCTCTGTTTTGAACTCTATTTGTCCACTATCTAACCGATAATGGAAAACGCTGCGTTCTATTCGCTGCCGCATTTAAATGTTTTATTA
>NW_012097177.1:0-423 GCF_000956235.1 Wasmannia auropunctata | reverse complement strand
TTAAACTTTTAGTAAAGCATTGATAACTTGCTTTCTGAATTATAATGATATATCTACTGTATATGTTGTTTGACAGACAATTCTATTTGAATTATATTACTAAGAACAATTATATTATTCTTGACAATAATTAATTCAAAACTCCAAAACATATAATAATGCCTTTTTTATGCATCTTTTTTAAGAAATATTGATAATATTCTTAATGTTCACATAAAATAATCAAATAAATAAAGAAATAATTTCTTTTATACTCATTTGGCTATGGAGATCATTGTATTGATGAATACTTCACAGCTTCATCTGTTTGCCCGTGCTGTGAGGACTTTGAAATTGGAGCAAGCGTTAATTATTGTCTAATTAAATGTCGCGCGTCGAGCGATAGCTTCTAATCATGTTACGGTAATTATTTCGTAAAATCCC
>NW_012097176.1:0-423 GCF_000956235.1 Wasmannia auropunctata | reverse complement strand
CCTGGAATTAAATAACGGGATGTGGCTGCCGTTTGTTGCAGTGACAGCAATCGGAGCAATGAAGCATTGTGAAACAAATAATTACGATAAATTATTATGCCTTAGAATTGCATTTCGCTCGAGTAAGAGAAGGTACAACGCGGTATAATACATAGAAAAATTTGACTTCTTTAATGCTTAATAGCTTAATATCTTAATAGCTATCTTATGATTTTGGAATCTTAAATTAGATGTGCCATATGTAAAGCTGCTTAATAAGCGTTTTAACGCATTTTCTGCAGATTTCCAAAATATCGCAACTTAAGAATGCATCCACAAGTTTCAGTACAAAAATTTGAAATGTCAAGATATTATATAATTTTGAGCCGCAAAATTTCTCTCGTATGATCACGAATTAGCACGCGCGTTTTTACGTACTATTTT
>NW_012097175.1:0-816 GCF_000956235.1 Wasmannia auropunctata | reverse complement strand
TGCTCTTCCGATCTTTTTTTAACATTGCTAATCGAAATGTGGTCAATAGCTGTACTATTTGCGTAAACATATTACAAGTACGAATCGTTTAGAAAATTTATTGTACAATTTTAATTATAGAAATTATTTAGAAACTTTTATTTATAACAATAACGAATGATATTTGTTGTAATGAATCTTACTGCTTCTGACAACTTCTGGAAACAAGCACACAATATGTAAAACTGCGTTATTGCGCCGGATCCGTACATAATCACCATGCATCCTTCTAAGACAGTCGCTGACAAAAACATCTGATTTCATAAACATTGCTCCTATACTATAACTGATAGTAATTTGAAATAATTCAATAGCATTGCTTATGTTACTTATGTCTCATTAATCATGCAAATGCATTTTTAAAATAACTGATGTCATAAATATTATTACTCACATTAATACATAAAATTCCAAGGAAACAGAATCGAAAAACATTATTCACATATATCAAGAAGATGTTTAGAGATAGCAATTTCTTCAACATTAACGTTATGCTGAAATAGAGAATTCATGTATTTATATTCATAACATTACACAAAATGTAAGTCAATATATCAATATACATATTATACTAATATCAACATAATCATATTATGTTGATTGTATATGATAAATCAAAATTTATTACTTAGTTTGCAATCTTATTATTATTTTAAGCAAAAAATGCACTTACTACATAACATTATTGTGTTGTTGACATAAACTTTTCATTTCCTTCTCTACGCAGGAATTTGTGAAATTATTTTCTGAAAAACTGCTGTTATCCTGTCGATTACT
>NW_012097174.1:0-309 GCF_000956235.1 Wasmannia auropunctata | reverse complement strand
AAACTTAGAGAATTACATGATCATATTTAGCATTAAAAATGAAAGGATTAGAATTTTTTATTTAATTATCTTTAGATTTAATTTATATTTTTATAACATTTTTTACTTCAGGATATCGAAGAGAAAATAAAGGGACATTTAAAGGGTGATACTGTTCTGACTTATAAAAATAATGGCATTTTAAATGGAGAGGCAAGAGGAATATTAGTAGAGATACTAGCAAGCTGTATGATAAAAATTATAAACAAGTTAGTTTTTTTTTTACTATATAACATAACTTTAACATATTTTTTATGTTGCTAATATCTT
>NW_012097173.1:0-373 GCF_000956235.1 Wasmannia auropunctata | reverse complement strand
TTTACAAACCGTGTCACTTCAATATGTCACACTCAATTCACATACAAATTATGCAATCGAAGAAATTACGAGAAATCTTCTAATGTATTTACTTAATATCGGTACTATTACGTACTTCACAATCACTGACGATTAATTATCCGTCCACTGAAAAATCACACGAAGAAAGAAACACACGGCGATTTATTAACACGCGACCCGTTCACTCGACGATAGCAAGCAGTCGACTGACTTTAATACCGAATGTATTAAGTAGTTAATAATTATCAATCCGTGTCGATTAATTATTCGTCGATTGAAAACTCAGTCGAGGGAAGAAACACGCGCACTATTTACTAACCCACGACGATTTACTGACACGACGAGGCGTTCA
>NW_012097172.1:0-506 GCF_000956235.1 Wasmannia auropunctata | reverse complement strand
TCCTTTACTTGCGTAATCTTCTCTCCAGAAACGTTTATAATCTGGAAAGAATTTCACCGCCCTTCAAACTCTTGCCCGACGAGGTGGAGAACGGTCATCGCTGCTCTCATCACGGATTTCGCGCTAGCGCGAAGTTTCTTTGCGCGTTACGCACGCTTACAAATTAAAGCATTGGCTAGCCACACGTGATAGCGACGCTTCAAGTTGTGAAAATCTGAGCTCAATCACCGAAGTGAGCGAAGAGGAAGAAGAAGAAGAAGAAGAAACAGACAGCGATCAAAATAGCGAAATAACCCACAACATCGAAGCGTGGCGGAATAATGCAGTAAAAGAAGAAGATAGAAATCAAAAAGAGGACAAACAAACAAAAGGCAGTTTTCCATTAGCAGGAGAAAAGAACAAAGAAGAAAAGCAGCAACCGAAAAATATCACGATACCTGATATAGGTTTCACCAACGTACAATTTCTAACGCACGACGACGTCGTTTCGCCTATTATCCCACTGC
>NW_012097171.1:0-395 GCF_000956235.1 Wasmannia auropunctata | reverse complement strand
CTGTAAGCATAATCAACACTACTGAAATGGCCGTAAAAATAAATATGCCTCTGGTAGCCGTGGAGACGCTGCCGGCGGGCCGAGTGGGGAATGTTCTCACGTTACGCGAAGCAGGTAACGCGAACGCCGAGTCCCCGGTGTCGCGCGCAGAACGCTTACGCAAGCAATTACGGACCGAACACCTCAACGAGGAGGAAAGGAAAACATTAATAACAATATGTGAAGACTATAATGACGTATTCCATCTGGACAATGATACATTAAGTTGTACTACCGCGGTACAGCACGAAATAGCTACCCGCGTAGATAGCGCGCCAGTCAATGTCCGACCCTACCGTCTACCGGAAAAACACCGGGCGGAGGTGAATCGGCAGATGGAAAAAATGCTGGCAGAA
>NW_012097170.1:0-516 GCF_000956235.1 Wasmannia auropunctata | reverse complement strand
GCCGGCCGTATCGCCCTTCGCGGGCCTCAGCCACAGCGCCCACCTTCCCGGTTGCGCCCCTGGCGGCTCTGCTATCCTTGCGCGCGTTCACGCGCGCTGTCACCTGCCCGCCGCGTGCCCGGGGCGTGCCCCCGTTGCTCCGGCGCCAGGTCGCCCGCACTCCAACGCCTTTTCGCTGTCGGCCTTGTGATGGCCTTGAGTCTTCTCTGCCAATGCTCCGTTGGTCCGGTGAGGTGCCGCGGTACATATAAGAGGTTCCAAACAAAATTAATAAAAGATACGCGATTTAAATTCGGGCCTCCCGGAGATCTCGGTCTCGCTCTAAACAACGCGGCTGTCGGTCCGGCAAAAGGGGCGCGAACCCGCGCCTTGTGACGGCGGCGGGACGCTGCTCCGCTGCAGCGAACTGCGGCGTCACAGTATATGTATATGTACTGCAGCAGCATTGTAGTTTAATGTTATCTGAAACAGTTATAATTTTGGATAGCACGTGCTTTATCAATACCATAATCATCG
>NW_012097169.1:0-551 GCF_000956235.1 Wasmannia auropunctata | reverse complement strand
TGTAATCATTCACAATTTATATGCAATCTTTTCTTTCAAGAATTAATTATTAAACTACAAAATAAAAATTTCAGAGTCTGCTATAAGATGATCATTTGAGATATGCTTAAATCGCTTTATTAAAACTGATATTACAAATATAACACGCAAATATGTCACATATCAAATAAATTCTTAAAATACATTATCTATTAAATTATGTCATGTCTCATTGATTTTACCTGAGTTTCTTAACAGAAATTCCATTAGAAATGACCTGAGTTTATTTTAATACAATTTCAATTTTCTTTCCCTCGACAACTCTAATTTCAATTTCTCGGTAATGAGAGTTGAAGATTCATGCATTTATGCACGTTTTCTTCCATTTTCTGGAAATAAAAATACTACGAACATTTTACAAGAATATCTCACAGAAAATGAAAAATGTTTTAAACATTTATAAATGTAATATTACATATTTATGTCTGTGAATAACTTTTCATTTAAAAGATATTTTAATTACTCTGAAATACAGCTGTCTCTTATACACATCTCTGAGCGGGCTGGCAAGG
>NW_012097168.1:0-563 GCF_000956235.1 Wasmannia auropunctata | reverse complement strand
TAATATGCAATTTTGACATGCAATTTTTTCGCATGTGCAATGTATGAAGTGCAACATGGTGTTGTGCAAAAACCAGAAAATACATTGTCTAATTCTATACAATTCTATAATTGTGAAATGCGAACTCATATTTTTAGATTGGGATAATATAGTCTCTACAAAATAGCTCAGTAATCTGGTAACGTCACGCATAATTTTGCAAGATCAAAAAACCTGTTTGTAATAATACGTTGTTAAGTCAAAGAAAGAACGAAATATACAGTAAATGGATAAAAAAATGTATATTTCTAGGTCGCACTAATCCATATTATTAAATTATAATAATTTTGCTTTAATTAGTTTTGTGATTTTTTGTTTCTATCTTATACATTTCGTAAAATAAAATCCTAAAAACGCATAATAATTATTGCTTATACAACGAAATTATTATACATACAGTAAAAAATAAAATTGATTAGATATCGTAGAATCATAAATATGTAGTACAAGGTTTTGATAGTGCAATAAAATTTCGATTGAGATAGCGATTATGGCAATCGGAATTTGGGCAAATCAATAGATAA
>NW_012097167.1:0-567 GCF_000956235.1 Wasmannia auropunctata | reverse complement strand
CAGACATCGCAGGGATATTATATTCCAAGACTCTCCGTACTGAAATTAAACTGTAATTAATTAATATATTTCTCAAAATAAGGGGCAAAGACGGCGCGATCCGACAGAAACACGTTGCAATCTTTTGCAATGATTTATCTTCTTTCTTTATCTATGCCAAAGTCGAAATAGACATTAAAATCTAGGTTTAATAAATCAAATAAAGGTATAAAAATTTTTTCGAATTATTAATCATTCACTTCTAATCAATCAAATCGCGACTTCATTTTCTAGACATACCACAAAATCAGTTTATATAGATCAAAATACAGGATTTGGGAAGTAACGCGTTAATTATAACACCGTTACTTTTTTCAGCAATGATCGTTACTTAAATTTTTTTCTACCTGTAACGGTATAATTTTTTTGTTTAAGTAACGTTCTCAACTCTGTCAAAATGTAACAAGAAACAATTTAAAAAAAAAACTTTCTTATACCGATATATCTTGATTAACTTCAGAGATCGCGCATCCGCTCTCTTACAAGTCAACAAAAGTACGTCGCTTAACAGTTTTTAATTTATTTATC
>NW_012097166.1:0-398 GCF_000956235.1 Wasmannia auropunctata | reverse complement strand
CTGTGAGATAAATTTAGAAAAACCGCCGTACAGCAAATTAGGTGTATAACTTTTGAATAGTGCATGAACAGTTGTAAATGTTATGTATATACCTCGATTTTGTCCTTGCTTTTATACGGCGTAGCTTTGGAAACTCGCGAGTCCTAAAATATACCGATAAATTACGATCCACGCTGTGAATAACAAAAATGAAATAAATGCTGCATTAATCGCAATTCGCATGTACCTCTAATTTTCTGATAGGTTTAGGCGCGTCGTCCTCGGTTCTCGAAGCCCAGATATCCTACGATCGCGTATTATTTTATTACGTTAATCAAAAGTATAACATAATAAAAAATATATGTATAATGTATGTATAATAATGCATATGTGCATCCTGTACCTCAATATCGTCATCG
>NW_012097165.1:0-388 GCF_000956235.1 Wasmannia auropunctata | reverse complement strand
TTTTAATTTGTCGTTAATGGCGACAGCATACAATTCACAATCATCAGCTGAAAAATTCCATTTATTAAGACAGATGGTGGGACAAATATTTCATTTTATAGCGATATTTATATGATTTTATTAGTTATCAGTTATTTCTCAGTTCTCATCATCAGTTATTTATTTCGCTTGTCATCGAGTTATCATCTCGGCAAATCGAACGAAAATTCACGTAATCACCTCCAAATGAAGATTACACGTAACCGTGGAAGATCCCCGTGTTTCCAGGATTATGTGTAGAAAGCGTTAAAGGAGCCTCGTCGAAGGCCTGCGAATGGTCACGCATGTGTGCGCTTGTCATGTGCCGCACATCCTGTAAATTGTTTCGAGCGAAAAGAACCTTAATTCT
>NW_012097164.1:0-374 GCF_000956235.1 Wasmannia auropunctata | reverse complement strand
GATGTTCTGGATACCGCATCCACAGTGGAAGACAAATCTATAGACGAAAGGAAGATACCATGTATTATCGTACTTGGGATGGCTGGTGCTGGAAAAACATCATTTGTCTCCAGACTTGTCTCTAGATTGTATAATGCAGGAAAGCCATATGCTGTTAATCTAGATCCTGCTTGTAAAGAGGTTTCATATCCTGCTAATATAGGTAAAAAATCAACTCTAATAGCTTATTAGAGAGTATTAAATATGTTAAATTGATGTTTTCCATCTCTTTAACTTTAAAGTTAATCTTAAAACGTGGATTATCCCACTGCAGCAAGCAGTCTTTCATATTTGCTTTAAACAGCGTTATACTTTCTTTCAGATGTAAGAGACAC
>NW_012097163.1:0-421 GCF_000956235.1 Wasmannia auropunctata | reverse complement strand
GTAACGAAATTAAATTGATGAACAATTTAATACTTTTGATGGTAACAAACATCTGTAACTATTTTCAATTATATGAATATGTTTGTTAGCATCAAAAGTATTAAATTGCTCATCAATTTAATTTCGTTGCATTAGATTCCGGTTTCATGTAAAGAACTGTGTTTCAAGACCGACAAAAATGCGACGCGCAGTTTGCGTATGACTGGATACTGTAATAATAAAAATTATTATACATATTAACATCCGTATTAGCAATGACATTATTTAATTATTTCTCTATTTATTCACAGAAGCCTAATTACTTTTAATTTAAATTTATTTATAATTAAATTAAAATGGTAATGATTTGATTATTTTTATTTATGTATTCATATTTATTTGTGTTCAATTTTTTTTAAAGTCGATAGATCGGAAGAGCACA
>NW_012097162.1:0-483 GCF_000956235.1 Wasmannia auropunctata | reverse complement strand
CCAAAAATATATGCAACTCTTATCTGAGCATCTCGATATCTTAAAATTTTTTAAAATACACGTATTAAAACGTTCAAATAGAGAAAAATTGGGATACTTACATGTGGAATGGCATCCTTTCTCAATCTAACATTCATCGTCGTACAGTCTGAATACTTTTCTTCAAAATAAAGAAAACATAGATAGACTTCCTCTGTGAAGCTTTTTATGTTTAAGTTTCATTATTTTTATCCATTGCTGCTTCCTAACGAGATCCACAGGAAACCTGGCGAAAAATAACAGCACGCAAATTAGAAACAATAAATTACAAAAATGTAAAACATATAATTAGTGGGCCTAAATAGTTAAATCTGTTATTCAATAACAAAACAATTATATTAAATAATATACTCAGATAAAAAATGATTTAAAAAATTCTTAAAGTCGTATAATTTATGAAAATTAAAAAACTGTAAACTTTAATTTTCATGTCAACGTGGACAG
>NW_012097161.1:0-321 GCF_000956235.1 Wasmannia auropunctata | reverse complement strand
TGTCAAATAGTATCTAGAAGTTGAAGCTGTCATTTTTATCGCTGAATTTATGGAAATATTTATGTTCAATGTAAAAAAAATTGTGTCTCAAAGATGATTATTTTCCTGAAGAAAAATGTGCTACGTTTCTTGATACGCGTATCCTTCTTATTATCACTATATGTGATAACAAGTACAAATACAGCGTATATATGCTGTACAGAAAGAAAAAACGAATTTCATAAATATTGAGAGTATCAAAAATAATAGTTGAATCTTCAGTAATTTATAATAATCCGTGATGGACTACAAAAATTAAACTTTGACTTTATTTTGGAGTAT
>NW_012097160.1:0-725 GCF_000956235.1 Wasmannia auropunctata | reverse complement strand
GTAACACAGGATACTGCATTCTTCCGGGAGGCTGGTTTGGAGAACTTCGTCGTAAGTGAAATTCCAGCCTTCGGGTCCGAAGGCCGAACCCTGGGGAACCCCACACGTCATTCTCACTCTCCTGGTCCTGCCCTTCCAGTCCTCGAAGGTAATCCACCTGTCCCTCAGATAATCGTCCACGATGGCTCTCAGGTAGTTGGGCAATTCTTTTTTAATTGTGGCTTCTCTGATCTTTTCCCAGATAAGGGAATTGAAAGCGTTTAAGATATCAAGCAATATCGCCACTGCAGTGCGTCCCTCTTCGTAAACAGGGTCCAAAAAGTCCCTCAGTCGCAGGATCGCATCCAGTGTTGAATGTCCGGCCCTGAAACCGAACTGCCTCTCTGACAGGCCAACGCCATCGGCCAGACAGCTCCTGATTCTGCCCACTAAAACTCGCTCGAAGAGTTTGCCCATTTCATCCAGCAGGCAGATGGGCCTGTATGAGGACGGCACTAAGTCTGGTTTGTCCGGCTTTTTGAGGAGTGTTAGTTTTGCTTCCTTCCAGCACTTCGGGAACACTCCCTCCTTGAGGCAGGCGCTGAAGCACGCGGCCACGTCATCAGCGCATATGGGTATTGTCACTTTTATAGCCTCTCCCACAATCCCATCCGGGCCCGGAACTTTGTTCGGTCTCAATTTCGCCGTGGCCCTTTCGACCTTCTCGCTGGTAACTACGTAANCTT
>NW_012097159.1:0-1224 GCF_000956235.1 Wasmannia auropunctata | reverse complement strand
AGCGCGCTACATTCGCAATCTTGACAATGGCGCTATACCCCGATGGGAATTCCGAGCATCCGCGTACTCCGCGTGTCTCCGAAGACAAAGCTCTCACGGGGGTTCCTTCGGAGGTAACGAACCCTCCGGCAACCAGTAACGAGGGTACTTACCGCCGGGCACGAGTAATGCTCCCCGATGCACGGCGGGTAGGATAGAGACGGTGAATCAGGAATGGATTTAGTCGCGACGAGCCACGATGAATTACTTCCTACGTTTGCCGTGTAAACAGGGGGGGAGTATCCTCACCGAAAACCCGGGCATACGGCGTGAATTCGCTACCTCCGCGTTCACGCTCTCGCTTCTCTTCTTCCTCCACCTCCTGTTCCTCCTTCTCCTCTCCTCTCCACCGTTACCGCCGCTCGGTAAACGTTTCGCGGGGCAGAGGGGGGGAGGACGCGCGCGCGGACGACGGCGCTTTAAATCCCGGACTGTCTCTCTACGGGGGCATCCTCTTTAATCCTTCGATCGACAGGTGTCGAGCAAGAGAGGAGAGAAGAAGGAGTGCGAGAGAATGTGCGAGGCGCGGAGGTGTCCCGCTTCGCGACGTGACATCCCGCGATCGAGAATCCCGAACAAACCTACCCCTTTCCGCCTGATCGGATGATCGCGTCGCTCGTCGGATCCCCGGGTACTTCCCGGCACGAGAACCTAATTTTCTCACCCGTTTCGCATCCCCGTGCCCTCCGTTCGTCCTACCCCACCGTCGTTCCGTCTCATCCACCCTCGTGCCCGAGTTGCGCCGCGCCTCGTCAAGCACGTAGCGAAAGAATCGCATTATCGCCGGCGGCGTACGGCGTAGCCAATATTTTGCAGTTTCTCTCTCTCTCTCATATAACATATATATGTATGTATATCCATTGCACGCGCATTTAATTGGCGCACATGTAATCTCCAGCCGTAGTTGTTGGAGCGCGGAACTTTCCGCGAGTGTGTGAGAGTCAAGATGGGCGTGTCGAACGCGATCGCGAAGTTTGCCTACGATCGTACGTGGCGTCGAGATCCCGGCAGATAGTTCGGGGCTCGAGGAGCGAATCTAATTTGGTAATCATTCGATCTGTTGGAACACGTAATTCTGTGTACCCGCCAGAAAATTCGCCCATTCCGGCCTGGCTCGGTTCCTTCCGTTGCGAATTAAAAATCATTATATATATATAGGTGCAGGTTCACGTGTCGTTGAGTATT
>NW_012097158.1:0-675 GCF_000956235.1 Wasmannia auropunctata | reverse complement strand
TTCAAGCAGAAGACGGCATACGAGAAAGATAGGTGTTGCAACTATTTAAGATCATTTACTGTAAGCATATTATACGTATGTAAATATAGACGCTAGACAAGTCCGACCTACAAAATGTTATTTATATTTTATGCTAAAATATAATATTTGTATATTTTATTGCAAATCCAGTGTTGATAGTATTGTATTTCATAACGATGGAGTTCGACAATTTTCTTGAATGTTATATCGAATAAAACTACTCATATTTTTAATGGTAAAAAATATGAAAAAGTTTTAAGAGTGCCCTCTCATAAGTATATGACTTATATATAAATAATATAAATTAATCTACAGATTAACTGCATACAGTATTTTGTTGATTTTATCCATAATTTATTCACTCTTCGATAACTTTTTCAAATATTTATTATAAAATTGTGTTTAGTGCAGCTCTGATTTCCTTGTTTCTCGTTTTTTTCTTACTAAAGCCTGAAAATTGTATTGTGTCACATAAATACAGACGCATTGCAAAGAACGGGATCCGATAGCTCACGTCGCCAATTGGTTAATTAAAAAAAATTGGATAAATTAAAAAATAAATTTAATTTGAAAAAAAATTAAATTAAATTAAAAATTTTCCTAATTGATTAGACCAGCGGAAAAATCGCTGTCGCTGTAAATGGTGTGGCAATC
>NW_012097157.1:0-695 GCF_000956235.1 Wasmannia auropunctata | reverse complement strand
TAGGACCGGCCGCTAAAGATCCGTATTATCCTTACGACATACCGGTGTTCAGGAAGAATTATCATGAGACGGTGAGTTCACGGAGTTGGTACGAGAGGCTTCTGAAATTCGTCACGATGATCTCACGGTATCCCCTCTGTATCCTCCTTCCAGCTGCACCCCAATTTCGAAATTATGGGCGAGGATCGTTTCAGCTACGGCTACAAGTACAGAATTGATCCGCGTCTCGCAACCGGAATATTTGTTTTAACCATGCTCACTTTGGCGACGATCACTTACTTTGCGGCACCTTATCCGACCGTTCATCCGAGGGTCAGTACTACAAACAGCATTTTCGGTGTCAGCGGTTACAGTTCAGTGGTTGGTTTAAATTAGATATCTCACGATTGTATATTTTTTTTTTTAGATGGAGAGGCAGTTTCCAAAACAGGGTGTACTACACTATACATTTGAGCCAGCAGAGTGAAACTAGGACGAATAGCCTTGAATAAATATAATAGATTTATATGAAAAATACAGCAGATGTCTGATGTAATGTATGAGTTGTAATATACAAATAGTATTTATCGAGGTATTTATATTACAACGCCTTTCTCGTTATAATGTTTCTGGCATTTGAATTTTTCGTTACTCGTTATAACTTCGGTTTCTCTCTTCTTTCTCTATTTGTATTATAGTTTTCAATCTATGTTTCA
>NW_012097156.1:0-416 GCF_000956235.1 Wasmannia auropunctata | reverse complement strand
CTTGCCAGCCCGCTCAGAGATGTGTATAAGAGACAGGTATATAAGAATATGTAATAATCCAAATCTCTCAAAAAATTCTTCCCCATGTACGTGACGAGATGAATATGCAAATTATCGCAAAATTATGCAAGCAACGAAGGACGAGAGAACTCGTCGGCATTTTACCGAGAGCCAGAGATTTCGAAGAGAGAAACTTGGAAGCGAACTCGAGAAAATTTTCGACCTCCATATTGAGAATCACGGACACTCGCCATATCGTATATAGTATGATATCCGCTGTTCACGTCGCGTGCATCGCTGATTGATTTTTAAGCGATCGCGCGATACAACCCGACCGATTTTCGATGAGATTCGGAGGCAGGGGACACTTGTTCGCTCGTATCTCGGACCTGGAGATATGTAAATATTCTCATCCT
>NW_012097155.1:0-467 GCF_000956235.1 Wasmannia auropunctata | reverse complement strand
CAGTGGAAAGTTAGAAAATTATATAAGAACAATATTGCAAATATATCATACAAGAACTTGTATATTGGTATAGGTATTGAAGTGAGATCTACATCGAGAAAATTTTGTGTTTAATTGAATATATAATAAGACTCTCTTATTATAATTTTTTAACAATTATTGTATAATATATAGACATAATAATATTATTTTTGTGTAGGAGTTGGAAAGTCCTGTCTTCTTCTTCAGTTTACGGATAAGAGATTTCAGCCAGTCCATGACTTGACAATAGGAGTCGAGTTTGGCGCTCGTATGATCACCATTGATAGCAAGCAAATTAAACTGCAGATCTGGGACACTGTAATTATTTATTTAATTCTCTTATATTATTCATATATTAAAATCATATGCTTTATTTTACTGATATTTATTAATAAGATTGTAGTCTTTGCAGTTAAGAGTTATATTAATAATATTTAAGTTAACAT
>NW_012097154.1:0-416 GCF_000956235.1 Wasmannia auropunctata | reverse complement strand
AAATGCATTTAGTTATATCAACAACTTTTTTTCTCAGTATAGTAAAATTGTAATGATACTGAACGATTTAGTCGAGCTAATTTCGATATTCTGCAGTAATTATTATCTATAATTATTATAATAATCGAGATTGCCTGCCGAAATTTATTCCATGTATATTATAATAATTATTAACTTATAATATACGCGAAAATACAAGAATTATATACACTAAATATTATACAATATGGAAAGAATAATAAATTATTATTTCTTATTACTATTATTCTTAACAATTACCGAAGTTACTGAAGAACTTTTAAATATTCTTTAAATTAATGATTTGATGTAACAAACTTTTAATAAATCACACTTAATTAATGCGTGATTTTAATGTGTCATTGTTCAGTAATACTGATGAGCTAAACAAAAAGATA
>NW_012097153.1:0-388 GCF_000956235.1 Wasmannia auropunctata | reverse complement strand
TCTCCAAGCAGAAGACGGCATACGATACATAAAGAGAGATATATAGGTCGCGCCTCCTTCGAAAATGTTTCAGTTAAAGCCTTGCATTATCCTATCCTAAGTTCATCGAGTGATGATGCTCCTATCCGCAACCGCTCACGCCACCGTAACTCCTCCTAATGATAACAGCTAACTGACCGCAGCGCATGTATACCTACAATGAACACGTGTGCACGCGATGATCTATAGGTGGAGACTTAGCGTCCATCCTCCTTTGTATCGCCTGCCTTCGTCTCGACGAGGCGATAAAGCGATAAAGCGATGAGTTTACTGGCGAGCAGAAATTTGTAAAATAATTGGAAATTGCAAATAATTATAAATTTAATACCTTTCCCATTAGTCGTCTGTG
>NW_012097152.1:0-381 GCF_000956235.1 Wasmannia auropunctata | reverse complement strand
CTTCCGATCTTTTCTTGATCTGAAGACGCGTAAATTTCACTTTAACAAATGAATTAAGGTATTATCTTAGCTTCACAAACATAACGATATCATCTCTCTTGAAAGTAAATCTATATCCGATAATAAAATTTTTATTTTATTTGCTTTATACAAAAAAAAATTTAATTAAAAATTAAATTCTTAAAATGGACGCGACAAAAAATAAGCATCAGTCGCAATTAAGAATTATGTATTAACCATTTTGTAGTTAATAACAGCTCATATCAAGTTTCTTACTTTTTTTTTCTTGATCTGAAGACGCGTAAATTTCACTTTAACAAATGAATTAAGGTATTATCTTAGCTTCACAAACATAACGATATCATCTCTCTTGAAAGTAAA
>NW_012097151.1:0-385 GCF_000956235.1 Wasmannia auropunctata | reverse complement strand
TATCCCCTGTGTGCCTTGTCGACTCAGTCTATACGAAGTTATTACGTGGGGCAAGTACCAGGTAGGCTCCAGACTTGCTCGCCCGCTGCGTCGATGGAGTTGCGGTCGCCGAAAATAAGGTTGGTGTCAACAGAAATGTACCGCGGACTGTAGATACACAGAGCGTCAGTGGATACTCGGAGCGGGTTCCCTAAAGCATAAAGTAATAAAAGTATAGAGTGACAACTCCTACTTTGAGGATTGTGGCACAAGCATAAAGCCAACAAGATCTTGAGAAACGAAGAATGTAATTCAGGCCGGTTCTCATGACACAGAAGTGTGTGGCCACATTGGTACATACACCGAGCCGTTTATCTTTGAGTGTCCATGCGGTGATCTTTCGAGC
>NW_012097150.1:0-1052 GCF_000956235.1 Wasmannia auropunctata | reverse complement strand
GGGGGAGGGGGAGAGAGGAAAACGTTGGCGTTACGGAGACACGTATCAGCCGTTTTCCCCTCTCTCCCGTCCTCTCCGCGCAGGACTATGATTAGCATTCGCTTCTGAAGCCAGGTTTTGCGGCAATCCGGCACGCATGACTGGCCCGCGCCTAACACGCGCGCGCGCGCACGTACGCAAAACCGTAATTTCGCAGGGTGTGTGAGTGTGTGTTAATAAAACGCCCGGCGTTCTGTCGTCCCCGCGACAGGATAATGAATCCGGAATCGATCTGTACGCCCCGTTCGATATACGCCGATACGCATATACCGCGCGCGGCGCTATTAAGATCGCCGCTTAAGAAATGCGTGACAACGCCGCGAACAGCATTTCCGAGGGAGATTCATACGACGGATAAAGCGTATCGAGCGAGATACGAAACCGCCGAGGGAACGGTGTAGAACTTAAATCATACTTATAACCGGTATTTCTCTCTTGCAGACGGTTGAAATAAAAAGTGCGGTTCCGCGCGTTCATTTCAGACGAGTATTTCGATGTAGTTCGATAATTTATGAATAATAAGGCCAATAAATCAAGTAAAACTTGCCCTTATACACATAATTAAAAACGATGATCGCGTCAATTTTAGAAATAAGTGAAACTTATTTTTGCCTTTTAGCTGCTCTGCACTAAAAACTGACGATTGATTTGTGAGATATTCGTTTGCTTTTGCACACCTAATTAGAGCAAATTGCTGACTCTAAATTAATGCGATAAAACTATAAGAATATTTTTCCTAAAAATATATATATTTTTTAAGTAGTAGCAATTGTTTATTATACTGGATATTCCATTTTAATGAAAACAGTGAAACTATATTTCATTTTAATGGAAACAGTGAAATATCTCGAAAAATATACAAGATATGGAAAAATGTTTTAAACAGATAAAAATTGTCTGAACTGAAGAGGAACAAATAAAAAGTATTAAATTACAGTTGTTAAAAAATGACTAGTTAATTACGAGACATTTTATATTTTAATTCAAAATATGAGATCGGAAGAGCACACGTC
>NW_012097149.1:0-768 GCF_000956235.1 Wasmannia auropunctata | reverse complement strand
GACAAGGTAGTAAAAACAGACAATATTAAAAGTAAATCTGCGACGGCTAATTGTGGGGTCCTAGAGAGAGGTGCAAAAGCAGCTGTAGCGACAGACGCGGCAGGCTCGCAACCTGCTGATACAGGGGCCTTGAAGGAAAATGAAATTCAATCTTCGAATGCCGTCTTCTGCTTGGCGAACGAGGGGAGGAGTGAAGGCAAGAGCAAGACCGAGCTGCGCGCGGAACGAAGAGCTAAGCAGGAAGCTCAGAGAGCTGCCAAGCAGCAACAGTCGGCAAAGGACAACGTGAAGACTGTGGAGTCTGCGAAGCCGCGTGTAGAGACAGTAGCCGAATGCCCGGCGAGGAGGAGTGTTGCGAAAAGCGCGATCAGGGAGGACGCGCACACCGTTGATTTGTTCAAACACCTGTATCAGGAGAGAGAGCGTTCGCTGTTCAATATCGCCACGGTGAACTCGAGCATACACCCGGCGATAGTCAGACTGGGCGTTCAGTACGCGAACAAGATCATCGTCGGCAGTAACGCGAGGTGCGTTGCGCTCTTGGCCGCCGTCAAACAGGTGGTCCGGGACTTCGAGAAGCCGACGCAGGAGGACTTCGTCCGTAGTCTCGAGGCGCACCTGAAGGAATCGCTGCGTTATCTGCGCCACTGCAGACCGCTGGGCGTCTCGATGCAGAATGCCATGCGTCATCTCACGTGGCAAATGACGCAATTTTCGTCTACGTTGTCGGACGAAAAAGCAAGTGATTTTGTAGCATTTTGTTCTTGT
>NW_012097148.1:0-566 GCF_000956235.1 Wasmannia auropunctata | reverse complement strand
TATAAGGTAGAATAAATTGAAAAAGGAAAACCTATTACCTGCTGTATCAAATAATCCTAATGTATATGGATCACCTCCTATCATCACAGTTACTGCATAGTTGTCAAAAACAGTAGGCACATATTCCGAAGGGAACTTGTTCGTAGTGTACGAAATCAAGAGACACGTTTTACCGACCGCTCCGTCGCCTACGACAACACACTTTATCGTCTGCATTTTGATGCTGTTTATGTGACCTGAAACACAATACCCACACGTATGTAATTGAAAACCCATAGCCCATAACTGTTCATGTCAAGGGGTGATCGATGCAATGAACTCATAAGTTTCAGCATACATACAAGGGATTCTTGTGCGAGCCACGGACTGAGGTGGACGTCCGTGGCCGAGCATTCTACTTCCGCTTTAGTATTCCATCAAGTTTTAGTATTGCGTCATTCGAGTCGCGATCCTGGCTGTATCTGACCCTACCTCAGGGCGGAGCCGTAATTTAAAGAAGAAGAAGCGACTAGTCGAGTAACGTCAGTGAAGGTTTATAACCAGGGTTGTGCATCTACGCGTAAAAT
>NW_012097147.1:0-491 GCF_000956235.1 Wasmannia auropunctata | reverse complement strand
TCGGATAAACGCGACGCCGTTCACGAAAAGACCCATCGTGCCACGGATGTCTTCGTAGCGAGGGGAAAGCGAATGTTCGCGAATGTGCGGAACGAGGTCGCGGTAAACAAGGGAAACGGGATCGAACGTGGTATCGAAGATTACGACGAGGACGAGGATAATGAGTCGGATATTGGATATAGGCTCCAATAAATGTTGCGATCATCCGACGCGTTCTCCAGGATCGCTCGGCGGAGCACGCGCGCCGTCGTTCTTCGTCTAGAATGCAAGCAGTCGCACGGGGTGTCCCAATTTGGAGCGCAAGTAACGCGCTAATGCACGGAAGTTACCGGTGTAAAGTGATGGAATTACGTGCGATATATTGGGAATGATAATACGGACGGTGATGGGAGTAAATCTAATTTACGCGGTGAGTTGTACAACGCACGTATTCAGTGAACTAATTTTCTGTGAAATACATTGTGTACATAACAACACTGCCGCGTTAACTT
>NW_012097146.1:0-431 GCF_000956235.1 Wasmannia auropunctata | reverse complement strand
ATATTTCTACCGGCATATTTTTACTTTTAGGAAACTATCGATACGATTGTTACTTTCTTGATTCATACAATCTCTCGTATGCCGGGTTACGGTTGCATGAGTCCTCATCCAGGATACGGGATGACCGGCGTTCAACCCGAATATCCCGGAAACACGTACACCCCTTACCCAACTGCAGGTTACAACTGCGGTGGAACTTACCCGGGTGGCCCGGTGACTTCCGGTTATCAGATTCCAGCGGGTTACACTCCGGCACCGTGCTACAGCATGCCACCCCCGCAGCACACGGTTGGTCCCCTCGATAAACCATCCGGCAAGGACGACAGGTAGGATATCTCTTTTATCCCTTTTGACTGGAATATCGCGAGCAATCCGGTTCACAGTAAACTTTTATTTTTGTACTGTAAATGTATGAATCTATTCTCGTCGGT
>NW_012097145.1:0-413 GCF_000956235.1 Wasmannia auropunctata | reverse complement strand
TTAATATGTACAGAGAGAATACATATAGAGAGAGGAAGCATTGTTCCGGTTAAAAATGTGTTAAGGTCTTACGGTAAAGTGATATCTATATGTTCAGAAAAATGTCGTAATGAACCTTTGTGTCGGTATCACCTGTGGATGTAATGATGAATAGCGCGAGAAGGATTCCGTTCACAATCGGATAATTCATTTTTCTCGTAAGTCTAGAATTTCCTACGTAATGAGGGAGACTGGTATATGAAAATGTGGAAAATAAAAAGATCCTTTCTTTTTAAAAACTTAGTTGTGGATTCCAATAACAATAAAATTTTATTGAGGTTCGTAAAAGAGATTTTTCTTAAAAGGTGATTAGAATACCAGATTTTAAAATTCAAATAAAACTCCGTATAGACATCGGATCGGAAGAGCACACG
>NW_012097144.1:0-406 GCF_000956235.1 Wasmannia auropunctata | reverse complement strand
CGTCATAACCTTTACTTTATACAGTTAATCTCTCAGTAACACAAAAGACAAACAGCTTAAATAAATGGGAAAAGTAAACACATAAAATAAAGGTTAAAGGAATTAGATAATTCATTTTCATGTACGTGGGAATATGTGTTGTATGATATATAGATACATATCAAAGTATAAATTTAATAGCTGCATGCAAATTAGAATGTATTCTTTATGCAATATTTCTCTCTTCTTTTTTTTATATATATATGAATAATATAATGTGCAATTAAAAAATAGATATGTTAGTAAAAGTTTAGCACAATGCTGCACGTTTTACAACTTATGCGTTAATGAAGACTCAAGTACTTTCCTGTATGTGATTCATAAAACAAAATAAAGAATCGTTAAAAAAGATCGGAAGAGCACACGT
>NW_012097143.1:0-478 GCF_000956235.1 Wasmannia auropunctata | reverse complement strand
TGATTATGACGAATTTGGTAAATACGGCGAGGAGGATTATGAGGAGGAAGAGGAAGAAGAAGAGGATGAATACATGGATGAGGACATTGATGCTGAACGGCCGCGACGACCGAAGAAGCAGCTGAAGAAAAAGACCACGAGAAAGAGTATCTTTGAGATTTACGAGCCCAGCGAATTGAAACGCGGTCATTTTACCGATATGGATAATGAGGTACGATATAATATATTATATAATAACGCTAATTGTTAAAGCAATTTATCAGCGGCATTAGATAAGTGTAACAATATTTTTTATTATTGAATTTGAGTACGTTTAATTTTTTTACATTATGCATAGTCTTTGAAAATAATACAGTAGAGAAAATTGCAATAGTATTATATTAGTATTACAATATAAAATTTTATATTATAATTTATATTACAATATAAAATGTTGTCTACATCGAAATGCGTAACATAAAAGCTAATAATTAAATTT
>NW_012097142.1:0-336 GCF_000956235.1 Wasmannia auropunctata | reverse complement strand
TGTCTTTCCGTTAGGATAGCTTAGAGATCTGCTCTCTCGAAATCACATTATTTCGAGCAAATCGCTATTACTCCGATAATATTTGTTAATCTTTATATATTGAAGAGATTCATATATAACACTTAATAGAGATATTTATTTTTACAAAATGTGAATTTGTTTCGCTTTTATCTATATTTTTAAAGAATTATTTTTTTACATAATATTTTAGTATGTGTTTTTAATGAAACATATATATATAAAGTAAATTTTAAATCTTCAAAATCTTTAATATCTTTAAATTATATCATTTCGTACACACTTTTGAATTATACCATTAGTCTAAATTTTAACAGT
>NW_012097141.1:0-345 GCF_000956235.1 Wasmannia auropunctata | reverse complement strand
GGGCTAATCCACATTTTGTAGAAGCGAAGAAAACTCTAAAGTCAAAGCGATGAGAAAATACTTTTATTTCTACCAAAATCACATATTCAGCTATATAAGTTAGCCCATTATTGAATCAAGCCTTTCATCAATTAGATTAGTGTAGGTATTAATTAAATATACAAAATATAAATGCAAAATATAAATTATTGCAATTGTATTTATTATTACATTTGTTATATATTTATTCTGTATACAAAATATATATCAATATTTCATTTTAAAAGGGAAACAATATCCTTATTGTATCAATAATAATATGTGAAAATTTCTAATGCGATAATTAAAAGAATATTACGTATAGTT
>NW_012097140.1:0-4576 GCF_000956235.1 Wasmannia auropunctata | reverse complement strand
CTCCGTAAAATATCACGGAGTGAACCACCCCACTGAAGAGCCTTCTCGCAGGCTCACTTGGTCCTCTCAGATTGGGCATTAACCTCGTTAGGGCCAGCGACATTCTTTCAGCCTTGGGTAGTAGTCGCTTAAAGTGTTCGCGGAAGGACCAACTTCCTGCTAAGCACCAGCCCGAGGTACTTAAAAATCGGTTTTAACCGGGATCAACTGTCCCCTTATCCAAATCGCTTCTTCGCTCACGAAGCGACGTGCCCGTGAGAATGCACACACCTCCGTCTTCAAGGGGGAGATCTTCAACCCCAGGTTTTCGATCTGTCTAATTACTACCGCTGCAGCAAACTCCGCCCGAGCGATAGCCTCCCTCAGATTGTCTCCTAAGGCCATTATGAGGGTATCGTCCGCGTAGCAGATAGTCCTGCAGTCCTCAGCGAGCTCCTGTTGCAGGATCGCGTCGTATGTGAAAATCCAACCCTCGGGTCCAAAAGCCGAGCCCTGAGGGACCCCACACGTCATTTGAACTTCCCTGTTCCTGCCTTCGCAGTCTTCAAAGCGGATCCATCGGTCCGACAAGTAGTCGCTCACAATTGCTCTCAGATAGTTTGGCAATTCCTTCCTGATCGTGGCCTCCCTAATCTTTTCCCATCTCAGCGAATTAAACGCGTTTGAGATGTCGAGTGAGACTGCTATCGCAACACGCCCCTCCTCGTATACAGGATCGAGGAACTCTCTCAGGCGCAGTACCGCATCTACAGTTGAGTGCATAGCCCTAAAGCCATACTGCGACTCGGAGAGACCAATTCCCTCCGCCAGGCAGGCCCTGATCCTGCCCACCAGGACCCGCTCGAATAACTTGCCCATTTCATTCAACAGGCAGATGGGTCTATAGGAAGAGGGTTCGAACTCCGGTTTCCCTGGTTTCTTCAGAAGGACCAATCCGGCCTTCTTCCAGCAACGCGGGAACACGCCCTCCTTAAGGCAGTCGGTAAAACACCTCGCCACTTCCTCCGCGCAAGCTGGGAGGGCCACTTTTATGGCCTCTGCCACAATTCCATCCGGTCCAGGGGCTTTGCCGGATTTGAATTTTGCGGCCGCCCTCTCCACTTCCTCCCGAGAGACGGAGTACTCCTCCTCCCAGAGAACAGCTTGTCTTGGTCTCTCTACTAGTTCCTCAGCAATATGGGGGAACAAGCCCGTCACTATTTCTTGGATCTTGGTGAGTGGGAGCGTCTCACAAATGGGCCTGATGTACGGTCTCAGCTTGTCCAGCACGATTTTATAGGGACGTCCCCAAGGGTCCCGGTTAATCGTTGCTAAAAGTTCGCTCCAGGCCGAATTCTTCGCGGTCCTTATCGCTCTCCTCAGGATCTTACGGGCTTGCGACAGTTCTGCCTCCAGCGCCGGGGCTGTACCGCCATTCCTCCTATGGGCTCTGGTGACCCTCCTTCTAAGGGAGATACATTTTTTCCTGAGGGTCGCTATATCCTCCGTCCACCAATAGACAGCCTTTTTGGGACCGGGCCTTTGGCGTTTCATGGCCAAGTCCGAGGCCTCGGTCATCATTATCTGCAGTCGTTTCGCCTGATCTTCCGCACTGCGGCTGTCATTAGCCGATCTAGGCCAGAGGAATGTGGCAACACTTGCCTGAAGCAGGTCAGGCTTCATACTTTTCCTATTCCATCTTACAGATCTTGCCCGTGCGATGTTTACACTTGGCCCCCTGTCCCTTTTCAGGCGTAGGTAAATATACCTGTGATCGGACAGGGTCTCCTCTTCTGTGGCCACTTCCCATAGGTCGATCATTCGAAACGCCGCCGGGGATACCCATGATAGATCGATAACCGACCTGCCCTGCGGCCTAACGCAGGTCGGTTCGAAATTGTTGTTCATCAGCCGAAGGTCCATTGCGGAAGCCCACGTCATAATTGTATCTCCTCTCGCGGTAGGACGCGTATTGTCCCAGACATTTGATCGGACATTGAAATCCCCCAGTATCAGTAGTGGGCGATTCAAGTACCCTCTTACCGCATCTCCGAGCTCCGCCAGGTACATCCTGAATTGGTTTATACTCTTGTTGGGCGAAAAGTAACATGATGCCACAACTAATCCTCCCCAAGAAGCCACCACAAAACAGTCCCCTGTCTTCAGGACCGAGGCGGTGCCCGTTCTTTCGCCTACGGGCCAGTGCATCGCCGCCATTGGGGTTGGTTCGCTGGAACGTGCCCATCTCGCATTGTTTGGTATTCTGTGAGGCTCCGATATGCAGGCCAGTCCGCAGTCTTGTTCTCGCATAGTTTGAATCAGCAAGTCTTGGGCCCCGCTTGATCTGTTCAGATTAGCCTGAATGATCTTTACGCTGTCAGGCATTTATTTATTTAGTCCTCTGTTCTTCGGCCACATTACTCCGATTGGCCTGAACTTTTCCGCGCCTTGGGCTCCCACTCTGGGTCCTTCTTGGTGGGCATGGCGGACAGACCTCGGATCCCGCTCTGTGGTCGTATCGCAGGCCCTTCTCTTTGCACAGCGGGCACCGCGGTGGGCCACCGCATTCCCTCATGGTGTGGCCAGGCTCGCCACAGTTGAAACAGTTGTTAGCTCTATCAATTTCGCTTGGGCAGTTATCCCTAACGTGACCCGTGGCAAAGCACTTGAAGCACTGGAGGGGCCTCCTTTTCAACAGCGCTACAAGTGCCGTGGACCATCCAGCTCTAATCTTTCCAGTTTCTGCAAGTCTGGTTGCCGCTTCCAGGGGGCACTGCAGCCAGACCGTCCTCATTCCATTTCTTGCCAGTCTGAATGAGCCTAGGCGGACGTTAGCCGCCTCACAACCACCCGCCCTGGCAACTGCCTCGATAAGTTCTTCAGTGGTTACGGAAGCATCCAGACCGGCCAACCTTACCTCTCCCCTCATCATGGGTCTTCTTATTTGGACGTTAGTGTCCTTAAAGGCCTCTTGCAGTTTTTTCGCCAGATTGTTTGCTGCCGGTGACGTATTATCGCCCGGTATTTCTATGAGGACACTGCCGCCCATCGTACTCCGCATCCTTGTTTCCTTTATACCGAGCTCGTCGAGAGCGATTTCATTTCTGGCCTTTCGTATGACCTCGGAATACGTTATTCCCTCCGGGCAGGAAATTGTAATCGCGGATGACCTAGGAGCCCGCACACGTGGGGTCCTAGCTACCCTTCTGTTCTCCTGCCCGCGGTTCACCTCCCTCCGTGTTTTTTCCTCCTGCCGCGGAACTTGTGCATCGCGGACTAATCGCGGTATCTCTCTTCTATCCTCCCTCTCCGGTAGAGGAGGGTAATCCGCCTGGTAAGCAGGCCTGTTCACTAATCCTGCGGTGTTTCCGGCTGGGTCCCTCAGCGTATTCCCACGGGTTCTTCGCGTTTGATTTTTTTGTCCTCTTGCGCTTTCTCTCCTTTGCGGTAACGGTATTTCGTCACCGGTTTCCGCCGCTTGGGAATCCACGGCGACTGAGGAAGATCCCCAGCCCTCCCCCTCTTGGGGAACTTCCCTAGCTGGGGGATTTCTTGTTTCCTCCCGCCTGTTCCTGCCGGTTCTCCTCGAACCTGGGAGTTGCGCCCAGATTGCGCTAGCCACCGCACCATTAATAATGTTGCCTAGCCTGTCGAGAAATTCCTCGTCCATTGTGCCCGAGGGTCTTTCTCGAGGTCTTGATGTCTCCCTGCTGTTCGTTCTTCGGCCCACGTTCTCTGATTGCAATTGTACCGATGCTTCACGGCTTCTATTCGTTTCCAGTCCCGGAGGGGGGTCTGGCGAAATCTCCATCCGGGCTGAGGAGGTCCCGGGTCTGGGGTCAGAATTCCCGGGAGGGCTCGCTCTTATACGGAGTCCGCTTGCAATTTCGTCCATCTGAACTTTCAAGCGTTGGTTCTCCTCTCTGAGGCCATTGATCTCACTCTGCATGTCTGTGAGCTTGGACCTCAGAAAGCCGACATCCCCCTCCTGTGAGGCTCTCATCGAAAGAATTTTTGTTGTTTCCGCAAGGGCAGCTACGTTGATCTTCATCTTTCTTGTGATAGATCCTTTCATGTTGCTTGACATCTTGCGACATTCCTCCATGTCATTAAGCCATTCCATAGCCACCGCTGCCATGTCTGCTGACGAGAGGAGCTCTATATCCTGTAATTTGTGTGCCAGCTCTTTTCTCTGAGAATCAGAGAAACTCGAGATCGGGCTCACCTCCTCTTTATCCGTCTCAGGAGACGACAGTATCTTTTTTCTCTTCTGGCCAATTCTCGGGGGAGGCCTGATCTTCCCGGAGGAAGAGGAGGTGGATCCCCTTCTAGGTCCAGTACCCGCCTGCACCGATACAATCTCCAAATCTTCATCCGCTCGTGCACCCGGTCTCGATGCTTCCTCCGACTGGTAAGTAGTCACAGATTCGACATCCGTTGCCCGTGCTACTCTATTTTTTGCTCTCGTTCTGCTGCCTGTTGCAGGAGTTTCCGAGAGTGCCTCCTCATACCTCTCAGGCGTAGAAGGTGTAGAAGGCGCTTCGCTCGCCGTATTCCTGTGTGCCCTGAGGGTGTTAACATCCACGTTTATCTTTTC
>NW_012097139.1:0-350 GCF_000956235.1 Wasmannia auropunctata | reverse complement strand
TTGGATTTCCTCCATTTGTAGCTTTAAGCGCTGATTCTCTTCTCTGAGCCCATTAATCTCGCTTTGCATGTCGGCGAATCTTGCTCTCAGGAAGCCAACGTCCCCCTCCTGTGAGGCCCTCATAGATAAGATTTTTGTTATTTTAGCCACAGCAGCCACGTTCAGCTTCATCTTCCGAGTTATCGGGCCCTTAATGTTATTCGACATCCTGCGGCATTCCTCCGTGTCTTCGAGCCACTCCATGGCTCTGGCCGCCATATCAGAGGACGAGAGCTGCTCGATATCTTGAGGCCTTTGTTTCAACTCTTTTCTTTGAGTGTCTGAAAAGTTTATCCTAGGTGTTTCCTCCT
>NW_012097138.1:0-356 GCF_000956235.1 Wasmannia auropunctata | reverse complement strand
CGTACGATTCCGGGGAGGGAAGGTGGCAGCCCTCCGGGTTGCGTCCCTCCAGCGACCGACGAGGAGCGGTGATGCGAAACTGGGCGCCAGACGTGCTCCAGGGCACGTCACCCGCGAGACGGAACGACGGCGCGATAGCGCGAATGAAATCTTTAAACGCGACGACACTCGACCTTCAACCACCGCTCCCGAGGTCGATCGCACGAGGGCCGGCCGGCTCTACCTAACGGCAGAGGGGCAGGGCAAGGCTAAAGGGGCGAAGGGATGGCGCGGGGCGGGCGAAAGAATTCGTACTCCGAATTAACAATAACAAATAATAGTCAGGTTTATTGGCCGCCTGGAAAGGAGGTAAGAAA
>NW_012097137.1:0-1188 GCF_000956235.1 Wasmannia auropunctata | reverse complement strand
TCGTACTTTACCGATTCTATGTAAGAAATCGTTGAAGCAACCGTGACCCGTTATCATTTGGGTCATCCTGTATGTAAGGTGACCATGCTGCCTCCCATACCATTGCGGTAAGACTGGTACTATAGCCTTCCTAACCTCAACCGCCGTTGTGCCTGGCCGCGCGTACTCCTCTTGCCATTTCGCTAATGCCGTTTCCAATGCTCGCTCCCTTATGGCTTCGTGCATGCGTGGTGTTATTTCAATCTCCTCGGCCTGAATTGCTCGGGTGGTTATATAAACTTCTCTGTATCGCTCCGCCAGGTATTCCACTGGAATAATCCTATGGGAGCCCATACAGGCGCTCCGTAAAAGATCACTGAGTGGATGACCCCACTATAGAGTCTTCTCGCCGGCTCGCTCGGTCCCCTCAGGTTCGGCATGATTCTTGTCAAGGCAAGCGCCATTCTATCAGCCCTGGTTAGCAGGTTTCTAAAGTGCGCCCAGAATGTCCACTTTCTACTTAGAGTCAGCCCAAGATACTTAAGTTCAGCCTTGACCGGGATCAGTTGTCCCTTGATCCAGATCATTTCTTCCTGAACAGACCGGCGTGCCTTGGAAAAGGCGCATGCCTCTGTCTTTAATGGCGAAATGTTCAATCCCATTTTCTTGATTCGCCTAATTACCAGTGAGGTAGCGAGTTCCGCTAAGGCGATAGCTTCTCTAAGGCTGTCCCCCCTGGCCACTATGAGGGTATCATCCGCGTAGCATAGGATACTTCCGGGAGATTAGTTTGGAGAACTTCGTCGTAGGTGAAATTCCAACCTTCGGGTCCGAAGGCCGAACCCTGGGGAACCCCACACGTCATTCTCACTCTCCTGGTCCTGCCCTTCCAGTCCTCGAAGGTAATCCACCTGTCCTTCAGGTAATCGTCCACAATGGCCCTTAGGTAGTTGGGCAATTCTTTTTTAATTGTGGCTTCTCTGATCTTTTCCCAGATAAGGGAATTGAAAGCGTTTGAGATATCAAGCGATATCGCCACCGCCGTGCGTCCCTCTTCGTAGACAGGGTCCAGAAAGCCCCTCAGTCGCAGGATCGCATCCACTGTTGAGTGTCCGGCCCTGAAACCGAACTGCCTCTCTGACAGGCCAACGCCATCGGCCAGACAGCTCCTGATTCTGCCCACTAAACTCGCTCGAGGAGTTTGCCCAT
>NW_012097136.1:0-347 GCF_000956235.1 Wasmannia auropunctata | reverse complement strand
TTTTTAAGTACTACGAGGAATCATGCGTATCCAAGCATAGTGGCCTTATAAGGCAGTGACGAGATTCTGTCGAGTAGAGTAGAGTGCAGCTCCTCCTCCAGCTTTTCCGTCCTGTACTAGTGCGGTGTGACACCAAGATCCATTGGTGACTGGCGTTCTCCTCCCTGCAGTGATGTGTTCCTAAGGGACGTACAGCGCTCTTTTCTGTGGGAGGGTGACCCAGTGGAGGCGTGTATACAACAGGTGTATAAACAATAGACAAACTATGAATATGTCGACAAATAAAGAAACAACCCCTCCAGGAATTCGGAGCCTTGGAGAACGGCGCGCGGGGGAGCCTTGTCCCT
>NW_012097135.1:0-904 GCF_000956235.1 Wasmannia auropunctata | reverse complement strand
GATGTCTCTATCATTGACTTTGTCATCTCGGCGGAGAGCGATTTCGACGCGTGCACGGTACAATTGGTGACGTTAACACCGCGCCTTTCGAAACTCACCCTTCAGGTTGACGTGGGAAATTTTCCGAAACGAGCCGAGAATCCTGCGCCTGAGAAGGCCCGCTGAAGGACGTAGGAGGAAAACGTGGTGTTCAAGGAAGATTTATGCGCTCTCCGCTCGCGCGATCTCGAAGCGACGAGACATAGGTCTTTCTCCTTTTTTTTCAAGTACGACCGCACGGAGGTGTACCGCACGAATTCGCGCGTTCGACTGATGCCTCAAGTACGACAAAGACGCAGAAATCTTATCTAGCCGATAACAGAGCGGCGACGAGCAGTGTCAACAGGCAGGTATATGTGGCGCGCGAGCATCTTATCTAATGAGTCTATTCTCTTTCCATTAATAAGGCCGCCGTCGTGTTCTTTGTCGAACGCTCGCACAAGCAATTGTAACTATCAGGAAAAATGTGTTTTTCCTGCTGGGCGACGGTATTAATTTAATTTCTCCTCTATTGCGTGTATCAATACGAGCCAACAGTGACGGCTAAATATTTTGCTCGTAACTTTTCCATTTTTTTCTCTATACTTCTGTTTTCCGAAAATAAGCAAGCTTGTGATTTATTAAAAATAAATTTTCCAGAGATCAGCGCATGATATTAGGTCTCATTACACGAGATTTTGCTGTCCAAAACACTGATAATTCAAACTAAAAATATATTTATCATAATTAAATATTAGGAAAGATCGATATTTATCATATATTTTTCTCGTTTTTATATTATTTATTAGATGGAATAATATCATGCAAATTGTAAATAATATTTACTTATTCTATTATTCTGGATATTATTAGTCTGGGTTAGTCT
>NW_012097134.1:0-825 GCF_000956235.1 Wasmannia auropunctata | reverse complement strand
TTCTGTATTATAAAAATTGTAAAAGTCGATCAATCGAGATTCCTTCGTTTAAATTTTGGAAATACTTTTTACTCCCTTTAAATACTCAAACATATATGTATATGAACAAATTTTAATTTAGATATTTATAGAATTAATTACAATTAAAATCATCCGTGTAGATATATGATAAAGTTTGAAAAAAAAAACGGTTATTAATAAATAAAATATATCATAAATATTATATTGGTATTAAATATGTAAATAGAACAGGTAACACATATAATGCACTCCAAGTGTCATTCTCAATGAATCTACCGACTTTTGCGCATCGGTTCTTTTTAAGCGCCTGATCCCTAAGTAGAAAAAAGAAAGACACATCCCGAATTTCCCTTGTTCCGCAACGTACTTATTGATTTCCTATCCATGGTCCCTGATTTCCATTCAAAACGATCATCAGCACCGACTCCCTTTGGAAATAAAACAGGATACCGATCCACCCATTTCTCCCCTCAAAATCTTTCTTTTTTTTCTTCCTTGCAAGAATAGTTGTCGCCATCTCTTGCCTTTAAGGTACCTGTCGTATTGTGGCAAATATCTGCTAAATGTAGTCCACGCGAGCAGTTAAAAGTCAGATGAAAGAATACCGCCACAATTTTTCTATAGGATATAAAGTATAAGCAGGATTCGAATATTCTTCCAACATTTTCGCTGACTCGTGAAGTCACTTATAAGAGGATTGTAAGAATTAGTCTTTCACGACCGGAAATTACATATCTATTGTGATCAAGTTTTTAGGCAAAAACCTACATAAATTTTCGGTTGAGAAGCGTATCCTGAAAGGTA
>NW_012097133.1:0-757 GCF_000956235.1 Wasmannia auropunctata | reverse complement strand
GAGTTCAGACGTGTGCTCTTCCGATCTCTCATATATGAATCATGCGGATAATTAATTATCAAGTTTATAAATTGAGGAATAAATGAAATTCCATTTTAAAGACAAAAGTCCACAACGTTAGACAAATTGCTTGATTCTCGAGTCTCTAGCGCTCTCTCGATTCTCGTCTACGCCACGCCGACAGTGCGTGGCAATTTACGCGCGTATCGCTCATTTGTCGGTCGGACGCGGTTGCAACGGCGGGACAAAATGCAGATAAATACGCATTCCGCGGTGGTACGTGCTTCAGGTACGTAAACAACAACGGACACGCGTCGCCGGGTTTTTGCGGTGATCGCGATCCCGAGACCGAAACCCTGCATCATTCGTGCTCGCTCGTTGGCATTCGCGGATCGTTCGCGGCTTCACATCGAGTGTTAAATGTTTTTCTACGGAATGCGTTGTACATACGTCCCGGCGATATTCCTTGCTGAGCATAACAGGTGACAACCGGTTGCCGAGACGTGTGTGCGTTTGTACGAAGAAACTGCATGTAAAAACTTTCCGCGTTCGATGTGTACTCAATTATAAATGAAAACTTATGACGCGAAGGTGTGAAGGTTATTTTTTTAATCTTGCATAGCTGCGAGATGCGTTTTCACGAAAAACGTACAATAGAATTTTGAAAATTTATGAAGAAATTACGAAGCGCTCACACACATATTTTTTTTATTTTATTTTAATTACAAGTCATTTCAATATACGACACAGAATTTTT
>NW_012097132.1:0-719 GCF_000956235.1 Wasmannia auropunctata | reverse complement strand
TTCCAATCTAGAAGAGCAACGGGGCGAAAGCGCCGAATTACGGTAGGAAGAGAACCGACAGACCGTCGCAAACTGTCGCCATCGATCAGGGATAGGGTTACGGACCGGCCCTTCGCGATCCCCGTCACGCTTCAACGACCACGAAAACTAACCACACCAACGCCAACCACATCGCCGTCGACATCATCCGTATCGTAGTACAGAATTCGGCGCCTACGTCCGATCGGTCGCGCCGGATGCCGATCGGAAGCAACGACCTGAAAAATTACTTCGTGTCGTACATGGTGGTAACTGTCAACGGACATTATGGTTTTCGAAATAATTGCATCTTTGCTTTTTTTTTTATAAGACACTCCGCACGAAGCGACACAAAATGACATTTAGTTTTGATAGTTATTTAAGAATTTCTTCGGTTATATCGAAAACGTAATCTAAAACAATATATAATAGATATTATTCTGCAGTGGAAGAGATTGGATCAATGTGAAAGATACCAATAGAAAATGTATTAATCAAATTATGTAAATGCAAAAACGTTATTTTCTCGCAAATGTATGTGGACATTATGCATCAATTAAATTAATAGATTTCGCATAATTCCGATGCCGCGAGAGATTTGTAGTATTAAAAAAAAATATTTTTCTAATATTAATTATTATTTGTTTCAGACGGAAGCGGCTCCGTCGTGTGTTTCCTTCGTGACTTAAGCCCGTAGCAGG
>NW_012097131.1:0-709 GCF_000956235.1 Wasmannia auropunctata | reverse complement strand
GCCCGCTCAGAGATGTGTATAAGAGACAGGTTAGAAGTTTCGTCAAGCAATTAATAAGATTTCTGAAATTTTAATGCTATACTCTTCTGCAGGTTCCAAATAAAGTTCTCGTGTATAATGAGCCGATATTATACTTCATGTAATAATAATCACGATATAATCACGAAGCAAAAACTTTATCGTATACACTACCAAAACATTTCCCAAAGTTATTAAAATTTGTTAATTACTCCATTCTCTCTACGTTCTTCTCATCTAATTATCATAATTGCACTTCTAGATTGCATAAAGAAAAATTTATTTTGAAATTTTAATTGACCTGCCCCAAATTTCCGTAACATCCGTGACAGCTCTGAAAACCTGTCTTCCGCGAAAGAAGCATTTAAAGGCCGATAGAGGAAAGTTATGAGCGAATAATACTCGAAAGTTGCGAGAACTCCTAAAACCAGAGTTCTGCCTACGGCAGAACGGAGTTATTGCATAACTTTAAGTCTGACTCTTTGTTAATAAAAGGAAACATAGGAGTATTCCTGGGAGAGAATTCATGGTGTACGCTGCTTTCGATTATTAATTTAATTATTTCGATAAACGTTCGATCCTAAGTATTAGATGATATAAAAATAATATTTTAAATGTAATATGTATTAATATGTATATTAATATGTATTAGTATGTCTAAATATATCTATTATTATTTAATTTTTCTAAT
>NW_012097130.1:0-303 GCF_000956235.1 Wasmannia auropunctata | reverse complement strand
AGACGTGTGCTCTTCCGATCTATTTACCCACAAAAAAATCTCAAATTTAGGTATTATTTTAAGGCCTCAGGGGTGATGACCTCTTAATGTCTACTTTCTTTTATCACTAATCGCTTTAGTATTGAAACATTGTTCAATTTAACTAACGATAAGAACTAACATTATAACTAACCAAGACGTATATCTTATTGTTAGTTACATTACAATGTAATAGCACTTACAATTTTTAGAAAATATATTACAATAGAATTACTTCTTTAGTATTGATAAGATAATCTGTCAAAATTTGGAAGTGTTTTAATT
>NW_012097129.1:0-353 GCF_000956235.1 Wasmannia auropunctata | reverse complement strand
AGCAATCGCGGATTTTTATAGCCCTGCCGACTCACCATACCACGAAAGTATCCAAAGAGACTAATTTGCGGTTTCTCGAATTGCATGTCGGCGAGTTTTTTTTCGCGAGGGCGAACGTTCTTGCTGCAGGCGAATTTAAAATGACGAATCTCTTCTAGTTCGAAGATGATAATCTCGAGATAAAGAGTGCGAACGAAAGATTCGTAAATCCAGAAATTAATTAAATCTCTGCGTTATAAATTTAAACAGAGATCTACTCAATCAAAAAACCCAATGGCTTCAAATAGTGAAGAAATTGGAAAAGCAGAAGTTTATAGAATCGTGCCATAAAGAGAATATGCAATTACAAATGT
>NW_012097128.1:0-501 GCF_000956235.1 Wasmannia auropunctata | reverse complement strand
TTTGAACAATTCCCTCCAATTATTTGTATGCTTCTGTCACTGTGACTATGTACAATAATGTCAGGGAATTCTAGATATTGTACACTTTGCGTTTTGAAAGAAGAAGTTTCTCTTATAACGCGTAAAAATCGATCTAATGATCTATCGTTTAATAGGCTGTGTACAGGCAAGACATTTTTCTCCACTAACGAGAAAGAAGGAATAACATCATCTAGAGTTTTTCTCATTTTGCCTTTTCGTCTTCAGTTATATCATTTGTATAACTGACAAAAACGCAATCATCATTCTCCTTATTTTGAACAATCACAGCATCAGTTAATGCTTCTGTGGACAAAATGTCAAATTTAAATCTTTTTTCTTCGACGACATTTTCGTTCTCTTCTGCATCTTGTCGAATACTTTTTCGACTATTTTTTCTTTTTTCTGCTTCTTCCATTGCTTCTGTAATATATCTTGGATTCCTGATGGGCATATTCTTATTATGGCGACTATCCAAGATTT
>NW_012097127.1:0-427 GCF_000956235.1 Wasmannia auropunctata | reverse complement strand
CATTGGTTTTCAATTCTTTCATCTAATTAACCATTCTAGTTTTAACAAATGAATTCGTATTTTAACGGATTATGAATTTTAACGATAACATATACATGTAACTATGTCATATATGTCGTACTAGCATTAACAGAGGCTACATTTTATGGACAACATTTATATTCTATTTTGTTAGTTCTAAGAAAATATATTGAGAAAATATTTTAGATTCATATACCTATATTGATCGTAATGGTTATGTTTGTTATATTATTTCTATGAAATAAGACACTTCTATCATTGTATTTGCAAAAAGAGAAAGTAAAATAAAAATTTTCCTATAGCATAGCCAGAATATAAGAAATTTAACAATTCCGATTTAAATAAACAATGGCATTCATTGCAAAAAATGCAATAAATGAATTTTATTAGATCGGAAGAGCACACG
>NW_012097126.1:0-562 GCF_000956235.1 Wasmannia auropunctata | reverse complement strand
TTAATTTTTGTATAAGTTGCGAAATGGCATTTGAAATAAAGGAATTAAAAATAAATACTTGCCATATATACAATCAAGAAACGTTCACATTTTTCTAAAAATCAAAAAGATTGACACTATAAAAAAAAGTCAATATAAAGTCATTCTTTAGTCATTTGAAATCTAGATTTTAATCATAATGTAAAAAATGACGTAAATTCGGTCAATTTGATGTCAAATTGATATTATTTTGACTTTTCTGTTCTCCTTGGGATATTAGGATTCAATTTTACAGAGTATTTTATAAATGCATCATCGTACCTTTTTTTTCGATACGCTTTTAACAATTGTCTAACAATATAAATTCAAATCGCATTACGTTTTGGATTTCAACGATACATTCTCCTGAGATTCTTTTCTAAGTATTTCGTTTATGCTAACGTCGGCGGCTAGCTGTTGAGACAAGCGATAGAAAAGTTCTCGATAACGAGGAGTGGCAGGATGAAGAACGATTCGACCGTGAACTATAAATTCCGATTGAACACAGTCGGGCGCAGATGAAATGAAGACGATGCTCCGAACA
>NW_012097125.1:0-630 GCF_000956235.1 Wasmannia auropunctata | reverse complement strand
AGCGGACCTCAAAAGGAAGTGTGTTTCTCTCAGGAGGCGGGTTACCAGAGCCCATAGGAAAAACAGAGGCACGGCCTTGGAGTCGGAGGCCGAGCTATCCCAAGCGCGCAAAGCCCTGAGAATCGCCATCAAGACGGCGAAGAATGCGGCGTGGAACGAACTTTTGTCCACAATCAACGGGGATCCTTGGAGCCGCCCCTACAAAATCGTATTGGACAAACTAAGACCGGCCGCCAGGCCTATCTGTGAAACGCTCCCACTTGATAAGATTTTAAAAATAATAGCGGGTCTGTTCCCCCACAAAGAGGAAGAGCTTTTGGAGAAACCAACCGTACTGTGGGAGGAAGATTACGTAGTTACCAGCGAGGAGGTCGAAAGGGCCACGGCGAAATTGAGACCGAACAAAGCTCCGGGCCCGGATGGGATTGTGGGAGAGGCTATAAAAGTGGCAATACCCATATGCGCTGATGACGTGGCCGCGTGCTTCACCGCCTGCCTCAAGGAGGGAGTGTTCCCGAAGTGCTGGAAGGAAGCAAAACTAACACTCCTCAAAAAGCCGGACAAACCAGACTTAGTGCCGTCCTCATACAGACCCATCTGCCTGCTGGACAAAATGGGCAAACTCCTCGA
>NW_012097124.1:0-532 GCF_000956235.1 Wasmannia auropunctata | reverse complement strand
TTTTCCGAGGGACTCCTCGATGCGCAGGGTGTCGAGCGTAAGCATCTCCTCGCAACTTGTCACGTGATTTTGCAGCACGTAATTGTTGGCGAACTGCACAACATCGTGTATGTGTTGCGCAGCTTTGTCGCTGAAGGTGCGGGAGATTTTGTCACTATCGACGAACCCACGCGCGATCACGTACGCGGGTATCATGCCCGAGTCCGTTGGCGTCGCCATTTTGGCAGCAGAATTATAGACCTGCATATGTGTTATGACGTGGTTCTCGTCCGGAGACACGTGCAACGCGCAGAATCCTCAATGCGCGGAATTTCCGATTCTGTAGCGGTCGATTTTCGGCTTCAGTTTTATCGTCCCCCTCTTCGTTAGTTCGGACAATCCGTCCAGCCAGACCATGACAGCATCGCCAGTGCCGTCGACGTACGCCAAAGTGTTGGCCCTATGTATTTGTAAAAATTCTATGTGGCTATTGTCGACATGAATCTGGCTGTACAGCATGGCCTCGGCGGATTCAGGGTCCAACCTGAGTCCA
>NW_012097123.1:0-369 GCF_000956235.1 Wasmannia auropunctata | reverse complement strand
TGCTGTGTCGCCTTTTGCTTCGGAACAACTCCTGTTCCGAATGTGCAATTGGCGACAACACGTTGTTGCAACCATCTCCGAGGACCTGCGCTTTTCAAGGTGCTGGAGGAAAGACTACTTCTCGACGATCAACCGTGGGTACCACCGCCCGTTGTCGCACAAGTAATAAGGGCAGATTATAGACTGCATTGCTTCCTGCACGGGACCTCGCGAAAGTTCAACAATACCATCAAGGCGTACATGTTCGCAAGAGGTACAGAAGGTCGCTCGATCCAGGGAGACCTGGTTCGAGTGAGACCTCTTATGGACGCCAACGACGACGTTGCTGGGTTGCCCCTCTTCACCAAGACCCTCCAACCCGGTGAATTG
>NW_012097122.1:0-755 GCF_000956235.1 Wasmannia auropunctata | reverse complement strand
TCTCTCTCTCTCTCTCTCTCTCTCATTACTTAAGTTTTTATAAACGTAAAAAAATACCACATATACATATTGCGAGAAAAAGGTAATCCATAAGTTTTACGACATATAAGACGTTTTACTTCGAAACCTCCTAAATTTTACAGCTTCGTTGGAAATAAATCGATACTGTCTTATTAACTTCGCAAGCCTTCGTTTAAATAAAAATAAACGCCGGCGGCGCATGTAGCAAAGTTTCATTAAGTTTTCGAAAAGCTCGCTTAATGTTTGTCTTTGAAAGAACTAGGTACTTCGCGGGACAAACAAACCGTCCCGCGAGGATAAAATGAGCTGCGCGTGCAGCGATGAAGGCAAGGCTTTTCTACATTTTGAAAATGTAAAAAAGAGGTATCTTCAGCGACACAACAGCGCTTAAGGGAAAAACAAATAGCATTCTCATAAAAGCTCGCGAAGATATTTAAAGCGAAGATATTAAATGTGGAAAGAAGTTAAACTATATGCATGTATATGTACGACTTGTAAATGTGCACGTATTTCGAAAAAATTCTGCGTTGCATTTTATATGCATTTTTTCGTCATATAAATATCAATTTATATGCTTCGATACATATCCTAAAATTATATTGAACATTTCGCGTTTGTCAAATATAAATGCGAATGAAAAATTATTAATTAAAAGAAGATAATTATGCATCAAATCCATTCGATGAATCAGTCTCTAATAAATAAAAAATGCCTTTGTGACATTAGCTGAAGTA
>NW_012097121.1:0-532 GCF_000956235.1 Wasmannia auropunctata | reverse complement strand
TCTGGAAGAAATGCACATAGTGCATTATAAATGCAATCCCTAGTAGAGTATCCTGCATGCAACAACACGTGTTACGCATACTTACCATAGCCTTGACAGGACTTCTTCTTGTGGCCCTTGGTTGTCCGTACGGATCTACGTACCACAGTTTCTTCGTAGAACCCGGAGGTCGAAGGGCTTGACTTCCAGGCTTGTTCAATTCTGACAGGACTTATATAAGATAACTAACATAAGGACTAACGCGCTTCCGGTCTCGTTGAAAAACGTGCAAGCAACATCAGCGGGGCTGCAGAGGGGCAGTAGAAGAGGTTAGGTTAGAGATCACTCTAGGTTAGGTTGCTTTCCCGTTGTTTGTCGCGGACGCGCAGTGCAGTGTGAATCCTGCGCAGATTCGCGCGGCTCGGGTCAATTCGGCTTTGGTCGGGAAATCGTTCGACGGCAGTTCCGCGCGCCACGACGCCTTTACGTCCACGTGAGTTTCCGAACGCTCACGGGCTCTCTGGCACCGGGCTCCGACTCCCCCCCCCCCCTC
>NW_012097120.1:0-499 GCF_000956235.1 Wasmannia auropunctata | reverse complement strand
GACGTGTGCTCTTCCGATCGCTGATTTCACAGGAGCCTTCCCCCTCCCCGCAGAAAATTACTGACTGAGGTGGAGTCTACATCTTTCAGCTTGGCGACACGTGTGAAGTTAATTACTATCAGTCCATACTTATATAGTCAAAGCGTTCAACGAGAACTATACCCACTTCTTAGGCTTGCGCCGTTTCTTCCCAGAGTCCAAAAGATGCGCCTGTACACCCTTGTCCGGAGACTTCCTCGACGGTGTCGTTATCGTGCTGATGTGAACGTCAGTTTGCGTCGACTTGCTACCCGTTCTCTGCGTGGTTTTATTCAACGACTGCACCCCGGAGATTCTTGCGGACAGACGTGTGCTCTGCACATCCTGCAGCATTTCCGCTTCCGGGCAGTAAGTTTCGTCCAAATCGTCAATGGCCAATCGCGAGGACGTACACGGTTGTCCCGAAGGGATCAAATATTTATCTGCTGGTGTCAAAGACTGTGCGGATGTTCTTGCAATT
>NW_012097119.1:0-451 GCF_000956235.1 Wasmannia auropunctata | reverse complement strand
TTGATAATTTTATTCAATAAATTCAACGAATTAATATCGACATGTTAGTTTAGTTGGTCACATATCAACACATAGTTTTGGTATCAGTAACAAAATTTTGGTTGTTCATACTAAACTTTTCTCTCAGTGTAATAATGATTGAACAATTTTATAAGGCTTACGTAAAATACCAAAAATGTTAACAAATTATTTTCGTTTAGAATTCAATGTTCAGAAGGAATCGATTCATAAGCATCGAACATAAGCATATAGTATATGTTTTATTAGCAAAATAAAAGCGTTAGAGCCGGCGTTATCAAACGATAATACCATCATAATTGTTTGAGTATCTTTTTTACAAAAATATAATTTTAAAGGATGCATGAAATAAATTGTGGCCGTGAGAATCGAATAATTCCTTATGTAAAGTAACGAGACATGACTTCTGAAAATCATTACATTGTAATATTAT
>NW_012097118.1:0-332 GCF_000956235.1 Wasmannia auropunctata | reverse complement strand
CCTCTCTCTCTCTTTCTCTCTCTTCAAGGAAAAAGAGTGATCGATCCGAGAAAGAGATCCGAATCCACTCGACTTAGTCAACAATGGATTACCTGCTCCGTCCGACAATGGATTACCCGTCCGAAATGCGGCGAAACTTTGACGTGCATTGTTAAACAGCATCGCGATAAGTATCCGAAGCCGCGCGGAAAATTGTTCGAAGTTAATAAATATTAAAAACGAGAGAGAGAGAGAGAGAGAGAGAGCTGGAGAGAAATATATCGAAAATTTATTACGTAGATCGATACCTTTATTCGTTTCACACATATAAGCTTATTGTTAGATTGACCGTG
>NW_012097117.1:0-309 GCF_000956235.1 Wasmannia auropunctata | reverse complement strand
GATTTGAAGTTATTTGCATATTAATTCAACTATAAAAAGATCGGTCATCATTTGTTGCACGATTATTTTAATTGAAACTGGTTATACTCGAAATTACTCCCATCGCACAGCATTCGCATTATCGTATTATCATATTAATACTGTCATTTCCGTTTATTAAAAGCAAATTGTACATGCTATTAACAATTAAAAGTAATATTAACAATTAAAAGTAATATTTTATCGACTTTTTGTATTCCTTTCCGGAATTATAGTTAAAAGATTTAAGTATATCTTGTTATTCAAATATAATACGTTTTGTCTTTATCA
>NW_012097116.1:0-324 GCF_000956235.1 Wasmannia auropunctata | reverse complement strand
AAATGGAAATCATCGCGAATTGCTTTGTATTGGTGCGTGCGTGTGCTGTAACTCATGAATTTTCACTAGACGTGAGATGCCTTAAGGTGGCGACCAATCAACTCTCTGACTTTTTCATTGACTACCGCGAAAGTAACTAAAATTAGTAACTAAAATTACCGCGAAACTAAAAAAAAAGTAAAAATTGCTTAAAAAGTAAGGAAGTGCAATATGTAGATTTTATCGTGAAATCGATTAAATTATATCTTTTTAAATTAAACAATAAAACAAATGTACGGTAAAAACGATTGAAAACTGGTGATGTGTCGCACAAAACAAATGTGA
>NW_012097115.1:0-672 GCF_000956235.1 Wasmannia auropunctata | reverse complement strand
CGACGCCTTGGAGGATTGGGCGGCCGGTTTGTAGCTGTGCCTCCTCAACCGGGGGAGGGAGCCCACGTGCGTCCGGTGGGCGGGTACGTCTATTGTCGACTTGACGTGGGCCAGCCCGCTCGCCGCGCGACACGTGAGGGGCTGGAGAGTGGCGACCGATCTGGAACACCTGTCGGATCACAGGGTGATCGCGATGGAGGTCGCCACTCGCCCCCTGCGAACTACCGCGGGGGACAGCCCTGCGCCCGAGGCGCGTCGATGGGCCGTGAAAAAGATGGACCCAGACAAATACGTGGCGGCCGTAGTCGCCGGCTGCTGGGCCGACGATGGCCGCGACTTGTCCGGGGCCTCTTTGGAGGAGGAGGTGGGGCAGATCCGGGACGTTGTGCGGAACGCGTGTGACGTCTCTATGCCCCGGATCCGCCCCACCGCGCGCCGGGCCGTGTACTGGTGGACGAGATTGCCGAACTCCGGCGCTTGTCCGTCCGCGCCAGAAAGGAGTACACACGTGCCCGGCGTCGCGCGGACGACCATACGATCGCCAGGCTGTACGGCGAGCTCCGTGCCGCGCGGGGCTCCCTACGCCTGGCGATCAGGAAGAGAAAGGCCGAGGCCTGGGCCGAGTTGTTGGCCGACCTGGACAACGACCCGTGGGGGCGCCCGTACAAAATG
>NW_012097114.1:0-427 GCF_000956235.1 Wasmannia auropunctata | reverse complement strand
CAGTTACGGCGTCAAATGCTATCAGAAAAATCCGCAGCATCACAGCAAGTATAAACATCCGCCAAAAGGGAAAAGGTAATGTATGATCTTTAATTGACGAAAAAAAATTGGCAACTGTGCGCGTGACACGCAAATAATTAATTAACATTAACATCTGGACTTGCTCTCGATGATTGACTTACAGTAAATAATACCTGTACTTTTTTCTTAATCTGGATAGAATTATTAATTTTTATCGTGTCATTTATAACAGAAATGATTAAAGACAACGAATTATATATAATTAAAAATTTTTTATTTTCTACAAGTCTGCAATTCTTCTGTTGAATCAATCATCGATTAAATTAATCGTTCTAGTCAACGATTATTATTACTTATCTTTACAACTTTCTGCAGGTAGAGAAAAAAACGTAATAACTTCGTATAG
>NW_012097113.1:0-355 GCF_000956235.1 Wasmannia auropunctata | reverse complement strand
CAGGAAGTCATCACATATCCATCGCCCATCTTTAGAGTCGAAATGGTGTCCCGTTGATCCATCCTCCGACCATAGTACGGCCACCATGGGAGTCTGTTCCCTGGATCGGGCCCATCTTGGTTGATTTGGTACCCGATATGGCTCCGATATGCAAGCCATTTCATACCCTCGCTCCCGCATGTTCTGCACCAACAGATCCTGCGCTCCGCTGGACCTGTTGAGATTAACCTGGATGATTTTCTTGCCAGCCATTACTTAGCTGTCCGTTCCTCGGCCGCGTTGCTCCGATTGGTCTGGGTCTCACTTCGCCTCGGGCTATTTCGGAGGTCTTTCCTCGGCGGGCACGGTGAGCAGA
>NW_012097112.1:0-437 GCF_000956235.1 Wasmannia auropunctata | reverse complement strand
TCCGGAAATGCACCGAATCGTCGGGCGCTTGGCGACTGATGGGATCCGGTGGCACTTTAACCCTCCAGCTGCTCCTCACTTTGGTGGCCTATGGGAGGCGGCCGTCAAATCCCTTAAGCACCACTTGCGTAGGGTAATCGGTGACACGAAGCTAACGTTCGAGGAAATGGCCACGTTCCTCGCCGAAGTGGAAGGCTGCCTCAACTCCCGTCCACTGCAGGCCCTGACTGACGACCTTGAAGACCTGGACCCCTGACTCCCGGGCACTTCCTGATCGGAGGCCCACTCAACGCGATCCCGGAACCATCGCTCATCGACGTTCCCACGAATCGCTTAAGTCGGTGGCGGCTGCTCCAGGCACTGAGGGACCACCTGTGGCAACGATGGGCCCAGGAGTACCTCCAGGCCCTGGCCCCACGACCGAAGTGGTGGAGGGA
>NW_012097111.1:0-312 GCF_000956235.1 Wasmannia auropunctata | reverse complement strand
TCTACCGGAAAAACACCGGGCGGAGGTGAATCGGCAGATGGAAAAAATGTTGGCGGAAGGGATAATACGCCCTAGCACCAGCTCCTGGAACGCACCGATTCTGGTGGTTCCTAAGAAAACTGACGCATCTGGCATACCAAAATCACGGATAGTTGTAGATTTTCGTAAACTGAATGACCTAACCATTGGAGATTCGTTCCCGCTACCCAACATCACAGATATACTGGACCAGCTGGGAAGCGCGAAATATTTCTCGACGCTTGACCTAGCCTCCGGGTACCACCAAATAGCGATGAGCGAAACTGACAAATG
>NW_012097110.1:0-383 GCF_000956235.1 Wasmannia auropunctata | reverse complement strand
CTTGGACAAATCCAGGGCTTCTCTCGCATGTTCTGTGTTAAAATGAAATTACATTCATTGGTCTGCAGATCAAAGAAAAAAAAAAGACATCCTTAATATTTTGAGCAAGATAATAGTTATGCTATCATATATTCAATTTATAACTACTATCGCAATGTTATTCTCAAATTGATAGTGCTATTAAACCTATTAACAATATCTTATATATCCTCTCTATAAAATGTCAGAGGCAATTGTATTAATTCTTTATATTTTTCACAGTGATGTTCATACATGACTTCGAGAAATGCGTGAAAGTTTCATTTATAAAAAAAATCCCAAGCAACGTCGCGAGTATGCGCGAGTATCCGGACAAGCGGACAGCTAATGCGGAGGATTGTCAT
>NW_012097109.1:0-664 GCF_000956235.1 Wasmannia auropunctata | reverse complement strand
GAGTTTGTGCGAGTAAAGAGGGATGGCCGGGGGAGAGGGGAGGGATGAGGAGGTAGGTAGGCGCGAAGCTATTAAACTGACAGAAACACTTGCCACCCCCTCGTCTCGCTGCCCCCTCCGGTCTACTGCCACCCCCGCGCGCCTCATTCGCCGCTCACGACCTCCTCCCCCTCAAACATGCCATCCCTTACTCGGGAAGCCCTTCGTCCTTTACTCTCTTTCTGTAACACCGGAGTTATTAATATTTTTCGCAACCCCCGAAAAATTGTCTCTCTCTCGTAGCGGCAGCCGAGCTTCCACGCCGGAGAAGCAATTTTGCGGGCGTGTCGCCGACTGCCACTGTCAAAGGATGGAGCGACAGATAGAGAGACGCTTTTCCCCCGCGGTCCACGACACGCTTGGATTGTGTATTTTAATGAACAGACAACATTGCAAAATATACTATTCTGTTTCTTCTTAATTAAATTACTGTATTGCACTACAGTATAATATTGTGCTATATAATTACTATCATTATCGATTATTAGTAGTGTTTATAATCATCACACAAGATAATATTGTTTTAGACATTGATTTTATCTAATTAAGACTTCAAAATTGTTATTCCTATTCTATCACATTGTTATCTTTATTTAACATAGACAGATCGGAAGAGCACACGTCT
>NW_012097108.1:0-456 GCF_000956235.1 Wasmannia auropunctata | reverse complement strand
AGACGTGTGCTCTTCCGATCTATGATAATTTAATATTTTTAAATTAGATTGGGGGATTATATGAGCATAAATATTTAACGTATTAAATACAAAAAATTTAATTCCATTAAACTATACTTGTTGAAACAGAAGTCTAATTATGTCGATATGTCAATTATAAAAATATAATTGTTTGAGGAAAACTATAATTTTAAATGAGACATTCTTATCGATCTAATTCCATGTGTGAGCTTAACGTTATAAACCCAATCTGATATTTACTACGATTCTCTTTGGTTATGACGTAGCCGTATTTTCCGATTAGTTTCGAAAACTATTACTGCGAAAGCAACGAACCGGCACGGACGATTACGCCGCGTTCGATTTAAAAACTTTCTTCGTTTCGGAGTTTTCCGCTTGATCATAACTTTACGTATCATTGAACAGGTTCTTTCCGTTATTTCGTAAGTATTACGT
>NW_012097107.1:0-347 GCF_000956235.1 Wasmannia auropunctata | reverse complement strand
TTAGAGAATTACGTATGAGTTTTTCAAAATATTGATTTTTCTCGAAATGGCAGTTATTTTTACGAAAAATTTTTGTCAATACAAGTCTTTCGCTAAAAAGTTATCAACTGGCTTTGGACCGAACTATCAGGTTTTCAGAAATCTAGTTCTGTGTCTGATTAATAAGTCATATCAGGATGTCATGTCTGGTTTCTAAATAAAATTTAATATTAATAAAATAAACTTAACATTACGATAAGATATTTATAGAGTTCGGATTTCAGGGATATTTTCTTAGCGAGCAGTTGATCGTCATGAGAAGCTGCCATTTAATAAACCGATTTACATTTATTCAAAAATATATATTT
>NW_012097106.1:0-306 GCF_000956235.1 Wasmannia auropunctata | reverse complement strand
CCCTTATTCAGGATTTCAGTTAAGGAGTCTAGATGGAACAAAAATTTATCTTAACACAAAACTTATTAAAATTAAAACTTATATTAGAATTAGTTTTCGAGGAATTTCAACGAACTTTCATAATACTTTCTAACGTTTCTATTTACCAATGAACGCTTACTTTTTGTCATAAAAATAATTTTCATAATTTAATTCTTATCAAAATTTGGAAGAGTGAGAGACAAGCGTCATCCCCTGCTTCCCACCCTTATGAAAAAATTATTGGATTTACGAAAAAAAAATTATTGGAAATTATTAGAAAGCCAT
>NW_012097105.1:0-437 GCF_000956235.1 Wasmannia auropunctata | reverse complement strand
CGCATCTAACTCTTCATTAATTGCTTCGGTCCACTGTACAGCATCCTCTCCTGAGATTGCTTCTTGAAAAAGTAGTTGGCTCATTTAATTCTACTAGATTGGCTTCATATCTATTTGGTCTCTTGATTTTATTTCTATCTCTCAGGGAACAGCCTTGTACCCCATATTCTTGACGAATTTTTTCTCTTGAATTCTCGTTCTCGTATGTTCTTTCTGGTCGATCTTCCAATAAATCTTCGATTGTTCTTGGATCTTCCTGATGCAGACCGTCATCCAATGGAAGCGATATATCATTATTTGCCAGCGTAACTTCTTTATCTTGAGATTCGTGGAATTTGACGTCTCGAGACACAATTATCTTGCCAGTATCTGAATTATATAATCGATAGTTTGATGACTCTCGCTGATAGCCAACAAATATCAATTTTCTCGATTTT
>NW_012097104.1:0-449 GCF_000956235.1 Wasmannia auropunctata | reverse complement strand
TGACTGGAGTTCAGACGTGTGCTCTTCCGATCTGTTTCATACGATTTTTTATTTTGGTTTTAACTAAATTCATAATGGAAAAAACGCGCTCAACTACAGCATTACTCAAAGGAAGGCTTAATAATTTTATGACAATTACTGATAGATCTTTAAAAATAAAATCTTCGCTAGCATTTTTAAAAAATCTTACACAAGTCCAAAATTTTGCTGGATCATTTGGTACTTCATCTTTAAAACAATTTTTCCAATGTTAATTAAATTTCTCCACTGAGAATCGATATCATCTATATCAACATTACGTTCTTTAAATTCTAATGGAAGTTGATCTATCGAAGGTCTTAACTGACTCAAACAATTAGAAGGAAAAAAAATTTTTATTTTCTGAATTACTTGAAAATTGTCTGGTAATTTATCCATTAACGTTTTTGCCAAAATTTTTAAAAAGTTAG
>NW_012097103.1:0-396 GCF_000956235.1 Wasmannia auropunctata | reverse complement strand
TATAAGGCGATTGAAATAATATTGAATCAATGGTTAGAGCTAAAAACTCATTTTTCGATGATAAACAATAATGAAAAATGTTACACAGCCAGAACTTTGATGGAAATGTATAAAGATGAATCTGTATACATGTATTTAATTTTTTTGAAACCTATCTTAAAAGATATCAATATTGTTAATCTTCAATTTCAACACACTGATGCGAATTTATGTGACGTTTTTGAAAGTTTGTATACTTTAATTTTAAGTACTTGTAGGAGAATTTTAAAACCTTTGTTTATGTATGAAAACAATGTTAATGTTGGAATTAAAAAAATTTCTGCAGCTTTAGAAAATGAACTCGCTTATAATGACATTGCTTGTATTGATTATGGTTACTTATTTTTGTCAGAAATA
>NW_012097102.1:0-317 GCF_000956235.1 Wasmannia auropunctata | reverse complement strand
CAGTTCGACTGTGGGCCGAGGCCATGAACACAGCGGCTTATGTTTTGAATCGAACGCCGACATCTCGCACAAAGGATACCACACCATATGAGATCTGGACAGGCAAGAAACCAAATCTTGCACATACAAAGGTTTTCGGTTCTGAAGTTTTCGCTCATATTCCCAAGGAGCACAGAACCAAATGGGATAAAAAATCGAGAAAATTGATATTTGTTGGCTATCAGCGAGAGTCATCAAACTATCGATTATATAATCCAGATACTGGCAAGATAATTGTGTCTCGAGACGTCAAATTCCACAAATCTCAAGATAAAGAA
>NW_012097101.1:0-501 GCF_000956235.1 Wasmannia auropunctata | reverse complement strand
AAANGTTTTTACGGCATATACAAGAGCTAACAATTCTCTTTCCGTAGGCCGAATATCTAGTTTCGGCATCGTTTAAAACTCTTGATGCATATGCAATAGGAAGTATCGTTCCCTATTTTTCCTTGACTTAGTATAGCTCCGACTGCATATCCGGATGCATCTGTTGTTATGACAAACGGTTCATTAAAATTAGGATATTGTAAAATTGGTTCTGAGCATAATGCATCTCGTAATTTATTGAATGCTTCCTGTTGTTCCTGCTTCCATTCGAATGCAACTGATTGTTTTGTTAAATCAGAAAGAGGCTTTGCAATCTTAGAAAAGTTTTCAATAAACCTACGATAATATCCAGCAAGACCAAGAAATTGTTTAATATTTTTTCGTGATTTCGGAATTGGAAAATTCTTTACAGCAATAATTTTCCTTGGATCTGGTTTTACTCCATTTTCAGTTATTATATGTCCCAGATAAATTACTTCTCTCTTTAAAAATTCACATTTG
>NW_012097100.1:0-702 GCF_000956235.1 Wasmannia auropunctata | reverse complement strand
GTATGCTATAGATTTTCAGCAATGACAGTGGATATCGAAAATATTTACTGTAGCCAGTATTCGATACTGAACATTCATCGACGCATCGAATTGACATCGATTTGACAAATCATTTCTGGCTGGATTAATGATTACGCAGGAAAGAAACTGAAAATGTTTGTCGCGATTAAATTGAAAACCAAGGACGACGATATGTCAGCATTATTACATGTTGTTAAATATTGATTTATCCATCACTTGAATAAAGCCACAAATGAGTTTGCTTATTTTAAATATGCTTTACGCGTTCTACTCACGTTCTCAGCGATTGTTTTACTGCATGACTTTTATCTAGATTTCTTAATAAAGGATAAATCGCGGATAATGAAAAGAGCTATCAGTTATTTATCAGTTGTACGTATCGCATTTCTGCGTAAATCCACCGGGAATGATATGCGAATTGTAACTCACACTATAAGTAGATGAAAAAAAATACCAATCACGGTAAAGTCAGGATTCCAGAAGAATCACGCGAGTGCATTACTTGTTATCTGAAAGTGGTATTATACAAATAAATAAGAATTATATATAGAATAGAATAGAATTTATTTACTTCAGCATTTTACATATGCCAGGAAGGGACTTGGTTTACACAAATTCTTATCCGCATTCATCCATCCATACCTTAAGCCTATACCTTAGAGATCGGAAGAGCACACGTCT
>NW_012097099.1:0-670 GCF_000956235.1 Wasmannia auropunctata | reverse complement strand
CTCTTCCCAAACCGTCCGACAGAGATTCCGTCACTTTCGCCGCCGAGTTCGAAATACCGTGCGTGACGTTCTTCACTAGACTTTTCACGCTGCCTTCGTAGATAAGGCCAGAAACGCCTTCTGTGACGTCATTCATGAATCCAAGAGGGTTTCCCAAGAAATCGACGGAACCCAGAATAACTGCAGCTTGCCACTTCAGCTCCTGAAATATCATGTTTGATTTACTAAATCAATAAACAAGCGAATAAAGGAAAATCTATAATTGTCATACATCTTTGTAATGCTTTACGATGGAATGAACTAGGAATTGACTGCTCTCGAAAGGATGTTTTTTAACAAACGGCTCCAACTCGATAGTGGCATTTTCAAAGTTAATTAAAGTCAATCCTAATTTCCTCTTTACAGCCTGCAGATGATGTGGCAATTTCGTCGTAGTGAGCACGCTGAGTTTTACCTTAAAAAGAAAAAAAATTCATGTGCGAATAAGTAATGCGTTGCTAATTTATGAAACGACCAACAGAGCCGAGATTTACGTACTTGATTCGGAACGAGTTTCAGAGCGCCAAAGTAATATCTCTTGGCGTGTGCGGCGGACACCTCGGAAATAAATCTTTGCGCCTTGAAATCGTTCTCGTCGACTGGCACTTCCAGCTCCGACTTGCCAATTCCG
>NW_012097098.1:0-664 GCF_000956235.1 Wasmannia auropunctata | reverse complement strand
ATTGGAAAATGTATATAAATTCAAAGATATTATCAAGCATCAAGAATTTTGCTTCAACTGAATAGGCTTATTTCTACATGCTGTTTACTCATATTCCAGTCAATTTTTGCATATTATTTCTTATAAAATAGCTTGTATTTAAGAATGACATATTTTACGAATAATATAATACATAATCCTGTTATATTTGTTTCAGTCGGAGGAGAACATAAACGCCTTTTTAAAAGTAGATCAAAGCCTGTCAGGCCTGGTGCGTGATCTGTCCGGCAATGATCCGACTCTTCAATTATACGCAGCTAACTGCTGTTGTAATATTGCTCTGGGAAATACAAAAGCATGCACGGCATTGGGAAAAGCAGTTGTTCCATATCTGGTTGTTAAGCTAGAAAGTTTAAATTATGCACTGCTGGTAAGTTTCTCCATTGTGCAAAAGACAATGAAGTTAAATGAATTACATTGAAATGAAGTACATGAATTTGTATTTTATTAGGATGTTTGCATTTGGACAATCGGTAATTTAGTTGCAGGAAGCGATAAGGCTTTCTTTATCTTGCACGCGCAACACTGTTTGAAGTACCTAATTTTACTGTTACGCAATTGTGACGACTCAATCCTTCCTTCCGTGATATATGCGCTCTTACATTACGTACACGCGGGATTTCAT
>NW_012097097.1:0-421 GCF_000956235.1 Wasmannia auropunctata | reverse complement strand
TCGAGCAGGGAGAAAGAGAGAAAGAGAAAACGAAAAGATGCAGCTAAGAGCTTTTTTCTTTGTGTTACTGTTGCACGCTTCAGTTGCAATCGAATTCGGTAAGTACGCCTCGGTGACTTCAACGACCGCACGTGCAATAAACTCCGACGCCGGTAATTTGAGTTCTCGGTATTATTTTCGATGTAAGAAAAGCGCGGAATTCACGTCGAAATCAATAGATTCGTTACATAATGCCGTTGTACTAATTTCGATGTAAAAGTGAAATGTCTCGAATAATAAAATGCCTAATACGTACCAAATGCCTAATATTGTACCAAGTACGATAAAGTACTATTAACTTCGCGGTTTAACCCGTTTCTATATTAAACACACAGTCAATTTGTTTAAAATTGAATCCAATAATTGTGCGTCCAATCAAATT
>NW_012097096.1:0-380 GCF_000956235.1 Wasmannia auropunctata | reverse complement strand
TATAGGGAGTGAGAGAGAGACGTGGAACGACTACTACTCCTTACCTGATTTTTCTGAAAACAAATGTATCGCTTGTCCGCTGTATAGATTTACGTCGGATCGATGGTTGATAATTCAAAAAAAAAAAAAAAAATGGAATCCGCGAGCGAGCGATCAGCCGGGAGAACGCGCGTGGAGAATCCATCGGGACCACTCTCCTCCGAGGTTAGTGCAGTCCTTTCGCGAATCCAATAATCTTCTCCCACTGAGAGCACGCTGGACGAGTCGCGAGATCTCGCGGTTCTACCGCTGGAGACTCGTGCGTCGTAACAAATAACACGTAGGACATTCGTAAAGTGTACTCGTGTGTGCGTGTGCGCTTTACCATTGCATTGAAATAA
>NW_012097095.1:0-548 GCF_000956235.1 Wasmannia auropunctata | reverse complement strand
GCGCGTCGCGTACAGAGACACTTGCGTATCGCGTCAATCAGCGTCGGACCGTAAAACGAACTCGTTAGAACGCCGTCGGAAGACCGGAATCTCCTTTCATGCGCTCAATCGAAGCTCGCGGTTGATTTATTCGCTTTCGGTTTTATGTATCCATCGCATAACAACTCGTGCTTACAATGGCGGTTGGATGACGCAAGATTTACTCGACTATCTTGAGCCGCACTCGCGTTTTACAATTAAACTCGCGTTTTCACTCGCTGTTTCTTCGCGTACTCGCGGATTTCACGCGTCGCGTATTCGCGTAATCGCGCTACTCGATTTATTACGACGGCGGTACAAATCTTCGCGGCCGGGACTATTTCTCTCGACAGGAACTCGCAACGGCGTTTCCTGTTCGGTTAATCGAGAAGAAAAGACCCGGAAGGAGCCCCGACGGCGCGTTATATAGCGGGCGTCGACATCCCCTTCCGATAATGCGGATGGGCCGGCGAATTTGCTTCGGCCAATGATTTGATAAAGGGTACCGTTCCCCGAGTTCCCGCCTACAA
>NW_012097094.1:0-441 GCF_000956235.1 Wasmannia auropunctata | reverse complement strand
ACAGCGTTTGAAAGGCACCCGTTGGAAAAAAAGAGACGTGTCGCCGCAAAGAGATCTCTTCGAAAGGTGAGATCGGAGGCACGGACGGCGTTCACGCGTGTCACCGCGTTCACATTTTTTCACGTTTATTTCAACGTTCGTCGCGCACGGTCCTCGTTCAGCCGCGTCGCTCGTCGCCGTGGGATGGGGAACGATTCGCACGGGTCGCGAGACACGCTCGTCGGCTGCACCGCGGGATGGAAAAGCGATCGAAAACAAAAACCCATCCTCATTTTCTCGCGCGCTACGAAAGCGTCCCGTCGCTCGAGAGCTCGACTTGTGAAAAAACAAAACCGAACGAACCGCGCGCGTCCCGTCTCGCTCCCCGAGGCGTCGCCGTCGCCGTTCGCCGCGCGCGACCGAGCGACGGGTACGCGTGGACGCGGGAGAGTCCCGATGCGC
>NW_012097093.1:0-369 GCF_000956235.1 Wasmannia auropunctata | reverse complement strand
TATTACAATCACATCATTGAATTGACACTCGATTATCAATTGTAATAAAGCCGAAGTAAGTTTACCTGTATTAGTTTAAGGATTGCTTAATTCAGTTCGAAAGTGTAAGTACTATTCAGATATTATGAATTAAGTTGCATTTATTTGACTGCAGACGGTATTAGTGAATAAGTATAAATCCATACACTCTTTTGTAATACGTTATATTAAAAATTAAAAGTGAATTTTCTAGCGATTGATATTCCCGGCTTTCTTCTTTCTAAGAATTTATCAGACTAACTTGGTGATTGTAATATATATATATATATATTTAAATGTCTTCTTTTAATCAACTGTATATAATACAACGAATATGGATCCAAAATGAGA
>NW_012097092.1:0-370 GCF_000956235.1 Wasmannia auropunctata | reverse complement strand
TATTAGGAGCGCATGTTAACAAAGTAGGTGGCAGAGGTATTCGGGGCGGAGCCCGCCAGCGCGCCATGGAGGGGGAGCCGCGCGGCCCTACTACCCCCACCCACGCATATATGCTACTTTTGCGCTGAGAGGCGGGGCCTACGCGCCGTATGAGAGTGGGAGTAGCCTTGGCTATGCTTTGGGATTTCGTGCCTCTTCGCTCAACAGCTTTCCGCCTTACCGACAAGCCTCTGTCGATACGCGCGCTGGTTAGGATTCCGTGCCACCTCTTTGCTCAACGTGTTCTCCGCGTATCGGCGGAAGTTTTCGAGCCTCTATCGAGGCGCGAGGGCTAGGATTAGTAGGATTCCGTGCCACCTCTTTGCTCAAA
>NW_012097091.1:0-403 GCF_000956235.1 Wasmannia auropunctata | reverse complement strand
TTCTTCTTCTTCCACAGTCTTGGGTTGCTGTGGTAGTATCTCCGGAATAAGATCCCCTGCCACCGCTCGTGCGATCCTTAGCTCGATTTCGCCGTAGTCTATTTCCACGTTGCTAATTTGTGGAGACGGCACTTCCTCAGCCTGCGAAAAGGCTTCTTGTGGATTATCCATAATTGCGACCGTTGCAGCCGACGTCACTGTTGATGACGGCTGCAATGCTTATTGTATTTCATTTATTATAAAATTAGTTTGTTAAGGCCACAAAGGAACTGATAGTATCATGGATACGAAATAATATATGGTTTTAATTTTTGGTTAGCAAAAGATTGTGGTTTTAAGGTTGTAAAGACCCGTTAGGGCATATGAATTTATATTAATTATATTATTATTTCTTTTATATTTT
>NW_012097090.1:0-2047 GCF_000956235.1 Wasmannia auropunctata | reverse complement strand
AACAAAAGATAATGGCCCGACGAGAATTCGAAGCGTGTCGATAGAGTGTCGAAATTCGAAGTGTGTCGACGAGCCAAAGAGCGATATAGCTCGCAGACAAGCGACGAATCGACAAAGCGAACTTTCAGTTGTGTCCTATCGGACATTATTGTGATGCATTAAAAAGAAAACAGAATCATAGCGTAATAATAACTATTGCGTGAAATGAATATGCATATTTTGACATTTTCAATTATCGAGCGGGGATCTTAATAATAACTTCTCTGTTTTGCTACAAAGGTCATTAAGCTTAAGATCCCGTGCGATGACCCAAAAATATCAATATTATTATAACACTTTCTAAGAAAATAAGCGTTCGTGTCTTAGTTATTATAACGCTTTAGATGCATTCCGGTTTCTATTTAAAAGACGCAACTAGTAACGGAGTAATTATAAGTCGCAGGATCGTGTTTAAGGATAATTGCATTTGCCGGCCGGTGATCCTGGCTGAAGCACTCCTCGACGTGCGGCGGATATGATTCTTGCAAATGCCAAGGATTAAGTTAATGTTAACGAGTAATCTTTCTCGATCGCGGCATCGCGTTTTTGCCCAGCAACATCTGTTACAATCGAAAATAAAAGCGTATACGAAGGTTAAACGTGACGCATCCAGGAAACGCTCGAACGGTACGCCGCTCGTAAGCTTTTACGAGGTAGTTACAATCGCACATGCGGTCGAGCCGCGTACAAGAATGTATTTGTCAAAGCATTTAGGTATTGATAAAAATTCTATGCGCGGTCACGCAAAAACAAAAAAGAGAGAAAAACGCAACGTCGCAGCGGTTTCCCTGTCTCCTGCCGCGACGGAGGTCCCCATTCCTTTTAGGTAACATGTCAGGTGTCAAGACCCTGAAACCTCCTTCGCGAAACAGGAAGATCGAGTGGGAAGACTCGGGCTCGAGCAAGAGGCTGGATCTGCAATTTGTGGCCCGACCGGTTGCAAGCGCGCAAGCCTGCAAAAAGCGCGCCTCTTGATAAATATCATGCCGTTAAATGCGCGCCAGGTACAACTGTGGGCACTAAAGCCTTTCCCGCGACACGCACGCGTGTCGTCCGCGGAATGAAAAATGACGCGGTAACGAAACGCGGGGACACCACGAATGAATCATTGTATATTAACGAGCCTCGGAGCCTCGCGGAGCTCTCGACGATTCGTGGAAAATCGCGCGCTAATTGCCAGAAATTGGAATCTCATTAAGTTGGCTGCCATCCACGGCCGGCGATCTGATAACGCGCACGAAAATAGAAGGACCCAGAGGGTCTTCGACCTCTCGGTTGTATCGGATGTTGACACTGCGGCTGACGTGGACGACTGTCGCGGAAAGTTGGTTCGACATTAACGTACCGGCTAATGAATCATTAGCGTCCCTATTAGCCCATTAATGTCTCTTAACCTCTGGGGGTCTGTGCCATATCCGGTTGGGTTAACCGCATGGGAGCAGATGATGCTGGGATGCACTTGCGTCACAGACACGACCGCGTCGTGCACTCGGGCTCGTGTGTCGCCAACTGGCTGCACGGCGCTTTTGCATTTTTTCCCGCAACCTTTTTATTATCGTCCCAACTACTTTTTTCCGCTACATTTTCTCTTTATTACACGACTTATATAATTTACTATTAATTTAGACCTGTAATTACGGACAACTTGTATATACAGTTTTACATATTCATTTCAAATATAAATATATCGAAATATTTATAATCACATGTAAATAATGTGAACAACAGTATAATGCAATATTCATAAACATCCTTACTTTTAATCCTTACTTTCTCAACTTTTAATTAAATTTGTTCACATAAAATAATAAATATTTCAATTAAAACTAAAGCATATGCCTAACTCATGCTGCTTTATCAGCTAGAAACTGGAAGTAATAAATGAGATAATTACGCAAATCCCGTTCTGTAAACGAAGCTCAGTCATCAAGTTTTTACTGTAGCTCCAACGAAGATGCTCGCACCTGACAAAAATTTCCAAGACCATAGATCGGAAGAGCACACGTCT
>NW_012097089.1:0-1017 GCF_000956235.1 Wasmannia auropunctata | reverse complement strand
TTTTTTTTTCATGATGAAACTTCAGTCTTTCACACATATTATAGTTTTTACCATAAAAAATATTCATACTTTCTAAAATATCGACGAGTTAAAATATTAAAGATTTTATTTTCCAGATTGAAAAAAATTAATGAAAATCATATTAATTCTTTTTTCTTCTTCTGAATATTCAAAATTATTCTAATTTTAAGATAATAAAGAATTTTTATAAAATTTTAAATAATCAGCTTCGAATCGAGTAATATTTAATCAGATGTGTTTATCATGAAAGAATTTGCCCTTTTCGAGAAATCCATATCTGGATTTGGATGAAGCCATCTACCCATACAGCAATGAAAATCTGCGAGATATACTGAAATCATCCTGGATATCCCAAACATATTGCGCAATTTTCTTACAATATATTCCTAGTTCATTATAATAAGTATATCTCTGAGATGCTCTAATATTGAATATTCAGAAAATTTTAATAAAAATATATAAAAATTATAAAGATAATCCGCATAAAGACACAGTCTAAGAGTACTTTAGGCGCTAGTTAAAAATATATATACACGGCTAGAATATATATACATATGGCAGTGTGATTACATTGTATTATATTTAAAAAGTATGCTCCAGATATATCTTCCTCCCTCCCTTTCGCTTGCTCTCAATATAATGCTATGATTTCCCCGCAAGATATGTTGACGAAATCCCGCAGATCTTTCTCTCTTTCTTACTGTGTGGGTAGTCACAGGCTCGACGCTGATTTTCTACATGATTACTTTGGAATTCGCTGCGAACGATCCAATATCAAATCTTCGTAAAATGTTCTAAACATGTAATTCACGAATTCTTAGCTAAATGGAAGCAGTGTCGCCTTACATTCTTGCATGACGTTTGCAAGTTATTGCAAGGATTGATAAAAATTGAGATACATCGCTCTTTTTATTTACATTTTTTGAACAGAGAGATCTACGTGCACCAAATGTAATATCGTGATATAATTTAGCAGACAGATAATTGTATAATTTT
>NW_012097088.1:0-868 GCF_000956235.1 Wasmannia auropunctata | reverse complement strand
CTCTGCATTTGTATTATGTTTACATGTTTTTCTTTTATATATATATATATATATTATATATATACTCTTCATTTATTTAAAAAATACAAGATTTCTTCTCAAATTGTACATCGACAATTATGTAAATCGTGTCTCGCTTGATTATCTTCCGGGAAGTGGCTTTATACGCCAGATTGAAGTTGATTCTAGAAACGCGAGCGCGGCGTGTTGCTGCCCGCTGTTTCGTTTCTCCGAAACGTCGCTCGTAAATATCGCTTAGGCGCCAGGCGGTACCACAAATCAGGCGTGTCCGTGGTGTAGGTACGGCACTGGTTGTATCGCAAAACCAATGACGAACGAGTGAGCGAGACCAAGAAAACCGTGCACGCAGGGCAGACAGACGGGGGCAGAAACCGGCGCGCGGCGCGGCGCTGCGGCGGCGTCGTCGGCGGTAGGAGAGACCGGCCTCGAATTAATATTCGGACGGCGATTTAGATTTAGAACACGAATTTGCTGATTAGTTCCCTCCCCGGGAATGCGGTCGCCTACGTTGCAGCGGACCGTCCGTCCTTCCATAAACGTGCGGCTAGGGCGGGGGCTGGGACGGACCTGGAGATTCGAGATTTAGTTTCCTGAGGGGGTTGAACTTACGAAGGGGTCAAACGATTCAGGAGAGACATTTGTTAGCCCCCTGTCCCCACCCTGCGACAAGTGCGCCGGACACGTCTTAATATATACATCCGCTGGCCAACGAACATGCCCTTATGAGCCGCGCTGTCGTGCGGTCAAAGTCGCTGCACCGTAATGGATACTGACTTCCACCCGGAACTTTTTCGCTCGAAAACTTACAGCCCCGAGGCATGCGCCGCCGTGCCGTCAGAACGGCAGG
>NW_012097087.1:0-696 GCF_000956235.1 Wasmannia auropunctata | reverse complement strand
TGTAGGGCGAAGTCCCGATAATTAACGCGCAAGCCAGTTACGGCGTACCATCCCCCGAAATAAACATCAATCAACGGCGAGTGTTAACTTATTAGGGTAAAAGATTACGTCACGACGTCCGGCTGCGGTGACTCGCTGGCGCACGTGATAATGACACGATGTCCGGCTTTGTATTTTCAACGTGGAGTTAAAGCGCTCCACGGTATCTGGGCCCTTGTAGAAAGAAAATTAATGACGACGCCCGCGCGCCGTTAAAGATAAAATATTCCTCTCTATCTGTCCCGTATGTAACATCGCCGTCCAGGTGCTCCTATAATTTTAGATTGCTCGGTTTAGTCTGCAAACGCCGCGCGACTGCTTCCGACGACCGTGAGTGCAAATTCAATCGTCACGTGCGACGGAGATCGTCGCGGTAAAATTTCCGGAAAAATTCCGGTGCTTCCGTCCGACCTCGTTCCCTCGTGAAAACCGTTACTGTCCCTGCAAATGCAAAAAGCCGTCGCGTCTGAATTATTCCGCACCTTATGCGGAGTGATTTAAGGTGCAAAGGTCTAGCTGAAAATAGGTACGTTATAACGACGAAGACCGATAAGATATTTACACTTTATCGATCTTATAATTAATGACAAGTCAAGATGACTGGTAAATTGTGGACGATTGCATCAACTCATCTCTTACGAGAAAAATCATCTTCGT
>NW_012097086.1:0-682 GCF_000956235.1 Wasmannia auropunctata | reverse complement strand
GGAATAGTCGTCTTTGTGACTTCTTTAATATTGATCAAAGCTCTGCGGAAAGAATATGAAAAGAAAATGGTGCCATGGCTGTATAGCTTTGCCATTTTTACTCTTTTCCGATTCTTTGCTTTTATATTCTTCAGCATTGTAAACGACATGATATTCGCCTACAATATCTTGATGTGTCTTCTATGGATAGCATTTATTTGCATTTCTGCATACGGTTGGCTTCTCGTATATTCTTTATATCTCGAATTACACGATCTAACAAGATTAGAAGATCTGGCTCATCTACGGGTACGATATGTTTTATTATATTAATTATATCAATTATATAAATTATCATAACACAACAAAAGTGTACATGCTGTAATTGTAAACTACTATAAAATTTAAAATATGTTATTGTTTTAGATTGGTACAATGCAGTCTCTAAATGCATCAACGACACATTCCATTGCTGGCTCTCGACCTACAACGCCTCATAGCGCAGTATCGACTATGCCTGTTAATTAATAATATATACACGATACATATATAGTTTTATAGGCAGTAGATAAAAAAGGTATTTATATATATATCTTTTTTAAGATAATTTTTTTATAAAGAAGAGAATTGTTGCTATTTCTCTTCCCTTTTCAAAGAAAAGAGATTCTACATAGGTATATATCTGTCTCTTATACACATCTCT
>NW_012097085.1:0-603 GCF_000956235.1 Wasmannia auropunctata | reverse complement strand
TTATAATTTTAATCGTATACATTATTCTATGATAAATATAATCTATTTTTGAAGTTGTATATTAGAACAATTTTTTGTTTTTAAATATATTTTTACCAGACGGATTGTTTGTGCATAAACAGAAACCGCATGTACATGTAAATTCAGGATTTAATTAAAATGAAATACCACAAGGATAACTATTTTTCCAGATGTTAATATTTCCATATCGTTAATTTCAAAAAATATCACAATTGTGCAACTTTCGTCATAGCTTATAATATTTTATATTTTAATATTCTCTGTAAAATATTTATAACTTGGTTTATTACATTGTATGTACAGTAAACTGAGATAAACTTAAAATAAATGAAATGTATCTTATTTATACATTTCTGAATAGGCATTATATGTATGTACAGCAATCAAATAGAATAATTATGCAGTAACAATATAATACAGCTTTATATGCATTCATTTTGCAAAAGATGCAAATGAATGATAAAAACAGACTAGAATATTTCGGTGTATGTGAAAAAAAAGAATCGGTCATTAACACTATCGTTCTAACTTATCTTGTTTTCGTTTTATACGTTGTTGCATAAAGATCGGAAGAGCACACGT
>NW_012097084.1:0-486 GCF_000956235.1 Wasmannia auropunctata | reverse complement strand
TTTGCCGCTCGTTTCCCCTGCGCGGAGAACACCGGCCACGTCGAGCACCATGGTACCCTGATTGTGCGTGCCCCGTCGCTGTAAAAACAAAGGTGCCGGACGCGCGCACGTCGCGCACGGGCATGGTGACGAGCCGCGCGCGCGTTTTGCGCACGACGTTGCACGGATTCCGGGATACGGCTCGAAGCGCGAGAGGCGAGATGAAACTAAACGACAAGGGCGTAATCTCCTTTTGTCTATAGGCTATACATGTTGCTTTCGACGGAAATGGTATTAATTTATAGCATACACGTAACGTAAACGATAGCGTTTTGATAAAATTTCCCTTGGAAGCAACGTTTTGGAATGTAGACATGTAGCCCTATATTAGAAGATCTAAACTCTCAAAGTCATGCCAATTCTACTTTATTTCTCTTATAATATTGTTGTCTTGTTTACGTTATACATATATCACAACATACATATACATATGTATTATAATCATGT
>NW_012097083.1:0-312 GCF_000956235.1 Wasmannia auropunctata | reverse complement strand
TCTTTCTCTCTCTTTCTCGCCTTCGCTGACATTCCGAATAAATTGTGAAAATATATTTTAATATTAAACAGTGGTGTGCAAAAGAATTGAATCATATTTGTCAAATAAAGTTGAAAAAATTTCAATAAAATTGTAAATTTTGATATGCACTTTTCTTCACATCTGGAGGCAAATTTCTTTTTTTAAAGACGTTTAATTTTATTACGTAATATGGATGGAGAAACTATACATTTTTTGCGTCAAACTCGCAAGTCGTTTCCTTACCCGACCGTAGCGAACAAGCTGCAAACGTGCTCGATGTAAGTCAAAAGC
>NW_012097082.1:0-340 GCF_000956235.1 Wasmannia auropunctata | reverse complement strand
ACGAGAGAAAGCACTTTTTTCGTGAATTCGTTTTTCTTTATTCCGTGTCATTTGATAAAAGACAGCAGTGAAAATGAGTGCATCCATCGATCTCAAGAATGTGGCCAAATTCGACGGCACGAATTTCCTGGCATGGAAATTTCAAATGAAGGCAATCCTCGTAGCGAATGATATATCGAGCATCGTAGAAGGATCCGAGGCGAAACCGGAAGATCAAGCGCAGAAGAAAACATGGATCCAGTGTGATGAAAAGCAATGTTCATACTTTCGTCGTCGATGGAAACTACGCAGTTGGATTATCTCATTACATGTGAGTCATCAGCCGAAATGTGGCAAAAAT
>NW_012097081.1:0-561 GCF_000956235.1 Wasmannia auropunctata | reverse complement strand
TCGCGTATCAAATATATCGGCTATCGAACTTCGTCTACGCGAAGACTCGCAATTGCGCAGGCCCGATTGCTCGTTTCTATACGGAGTCTCGGTCGCACAATAATTAACGTTTCCGGCAAGTACCAACTTTATAATTTTAAACCGTGAATACCTTTTAATTGATTTCACTTACTTTTCGGTCGCCACTTCGTTTGACCTTTCCCACGAAGAAGGTTGTAGACGGCAGGCTGCAGACGGACGACTTCTCTGGCCCCGCTGTTTGCTGTCAGCTTCCGTCGGTTCCTTGGAAAGCAATCGAGAGGATGCACTCGCATGCAAGAACGCAGCAGGACGAATGACCGGGCGGACACTTGCGCGTATTTTTAGCAACGAATTTTATTCTGCTTTTTACTATAATGATTATAAATGCGCACAGCTCACAGTCACTCAATGCATTCACTCTCGTACAGTCTCTCGCCGTGTATGACCCGCGCGTTGCGTACGAACACCCGCGTCTCGCGTCAATCAGCGTCGGACCGTAAAACGAACTCGTTAAAACGCCGTCGGAAGACCGGAATCTCC
>NW_012097080.1:0-686 GCF_000956235.1 Wasmannia auropunctata | reverse complement strand
ATGCGTCCATTTGCAAAAATACAATTAAAGCCGCGTAGTGAAACAATCACGCAGGCTTATACAGAAGCAAACCGAATCGGAGTAATAAACTCCGAAGAATTGGCCCCAGGAATATTCATAGGAAATTGCCTGGTAGAGCCAAAGGAGAATAAATGCCCTGTAAGCATAATAAACACAACTAAAATGGCCGTAAAAATAAATATGCCTCTAGTAGCCGTGGAGACGCTATCGGCGGGCCGAGCGGGGAATGTTCTCACATTACGCGAAGCGGGTAACGCGAACGCCGAGTTCCCGGTGTCGCGCGCAGAACGCTTACGCAAGCAATTACGGACCGAGCACCTTAACGAGGAGGAAAGGAAAACATTAATAACGTTATGCGAAGACTACAATGACGTGTTCCATCTGGACAATGATACATTAAGTTGTACTACCGCGGTACAGCACGAAATAGCTACCCGCGTAGATAGCGCGCCAGTCAATGTCCGACCTTACCGCTTACCGGAAAAACACCGGGCGGAGGTGAATTGGCAGATGGAAAAAATGTTGGCGGTAAGGATAATACGCCCTAGCACCAGCTCCTGGAACGCACTGATTCTGGTGGTTCCTAAGAAAACTGACGCATCTGGCATACCAAAATCACGGATAGTTGTAGATTTCCGTAAACTGAATGACCTAACCATCGGAGA
>NW_012097079.1:0-304 GCF_000956235.1 Wasmannia auropunctata | reverse complement strand
GTGCTCTTCCGATCTAAAATTATAAATAATAAATTTTAGTTATATAAACATTTTTAGAAACAAAAATAGTAAATATATTTAAAAAATAGTAATGCTTTATTGTATACATACTTTATTAACATTACATTATTTATTATGTTAAATATATTTTTTAATTTACTCTAAACGTGATAAATGTATATTATATAATTATTGTACCTTTTTATATTTTATTTTCCGTGAGAAAACTCCAGAAGAAATATAATCTTATTATGTGATACATAAACGTGTTTGTATATATGATAACTGATATATGTCTTTTCCA
>NW_012097078.1:0-440 GCF_000956235.1 Wasmannia auropunctata | reverse complement strand
TGGAAATTGAGTATTAACGATATTAACAATAATCATGATTGTGCTCATCATTTCTGACGCCGGTTGGATGTTAACGATCATAAGAAGTCAGAGAGTGAGTGAAAGGTACCATAGATCGCGCCACGAATAAAAAACGCAATTTTATATTTGTGATAATATTATAAAATAGATTCAGAAATACTAAGCTCGCATATTTTTGCAAATAAAATTGTAGAACAATGGAATTTATACAATCTGTCTAAAACATACATCAAATATATCTATTATATATTTCAAAGGAGATGAATGAACAATTAAAGTGTCGAGGCATTTTCAAATATAAACCATCAATTCTCAGCATTCTCTTTAAAATTTAAGAAACTATTAGAAACGGAATTAACCAGGTAATTTTATTCGTGAAGTTAATAAAATTAAACTTTCCGTTTTAATTTAAGAAAAGA
>NW_012097077.1:0-414 GCF_000956235.1 Wasmannia auropunctata | reverse complement strand
ACGCAAGATTTATTCGACTATCTTGAGCCGTACTCGCGTTATACATTTAAACTCGCGTTTTAACTCGCGGTTTCTTCGCGTACTCGCGGATTTCACGCGTCGCGTATTAGCGTAATCGCGTTATTAAATTTATATCGACGGCGGTACAAATCTTCGCGGCCGGGACTGTTTCTCTCGATAGGAACTCGCAACGGCGTTTCCTGTTCGGTTAATCGAGAAGAAAAGACCCGGAAAGAGCCCCGACGGCGCGTTATATAGCGGGCGTCAACATCCCCCTCCGATAATGCGAATGGGCCGGCGAATTTGCTTCGGCCAATGATTTGATAAAGGGTACCGTCCCCCGAGTTCCCGCCTACAACTAGAATGGTGGTGTCGGAATATGTCCGGCGCATGTGACGTTACGGCGCGCCGAAA
>NW_012097076.1:0-952 GCF_000956235.1 Wasmannia auropunctata | reverse complement strand
TTCAAGCAGAAGACGGCATACGATGTATATAGGAGATATATGTACACGTAATCTCTCACGAGCAGCCGTAGAAGTTACTTCCGTACGAAGAAGTTAAAATATTGATTTGCGTAACGTAGCAATTAATAAGTTATTTAAAAACTGGTAACTATCGATATCACTTTTCATCGATATTTCCTCGAGTACGCTATCACGGTATAAAATATGTACAAATACACGGACGAAGGTGCACGACGGTGCGCTCTCGTATTTCCGCTAGCGCGCGCATAAAAAAAGGTCTACATCGATTATGTAATTGCCGCGAAATCGCATTCGTGTTCTCTTAGCCCTCTGAGAGTCGAGTGTTTATTGTTGCGGTGGTATCTCGACGCTTCTACCCAGACCCGACCATCGGTCCGGCACCGGCAGGAAGTAGCGGTGCATCGCGGCTATAAACCTGGCGCGGTATTCCTCCGGCGATATTATGGTCGGCAGTTTACCTTGGCCACCCAATATACCGGACTTCTTCACCATCGTCTCCAGCTTCTTGTCCCACGTGAACGTTCTTATGTAATCTGTGCGAATTTTGCGAGAGACAACAGGCATGAGAAAGAGGAGGAGGGGACCGATATCGGAAGAGACGATAATATGACGCAACTCATTCTCACCTATTATACCGAGCACGAGTTCGTCGGAGCTCGGCTCCAGGCCTACCAACAACGAATAGTCCATCACGGAGTTGTCGGCCAGGAATTTGGTGTCCTGCTCGATAGCGCGATTTAATACTGCCTTGGAATGCGATCGAATGTACAGAGGAGAGTCACAGCTCACTGAAATTCGAATCGTTATCGTTAATCTTACCAAAACGATAAGCAGTTAATTCAGCTCGGGCACTTGGAGAGAGTACATACTGTTCAACAAATTCTCGTCCAGCAAGACCAGTTCACCCTCGTGGCACGTGTCGTCCGGATTC
>NW_012097075.1:0-868 GCF_000956235.1 Wasmannia auropunctata | reverse complement strand
TGTTCTTCCCTAAGTGTCTGGCTGTGCATTTCAACTGCGTTGCATCCAACGCAGAAAATACAAAACGTATGTCATTGTGTAAAATGCAAACGATGTAAAATAATCCTATTAGCTGTTTGCGAGAGACTCATCTATCCGTACAATGATAAGTTTGTAAAACGAAGCGAGAGAGAGAGAGAGAGAGAGAGAGAGAGAACGATGCATGTAATGTTTGCCATCGCTAAACATCGCAGAGAGTAATAAACATTGTGTCGCTTCCTCTCCTTCCCCTCCCCTCTCGTCTTCTTCTTTTGTCTCCCGAGGGGACGCTGCATCGCGGAAATGAAACAACGGATTAGGTAAGCGAGGGAGCTTTGGCGTATAGCGACGGCGCGGCGTGTCCTTTCACCGGTCGCGAAACGAGAGCTGACTAAAAGCGCGAAACGCGTCGGAGCGGAACGGCACTTTTCCTCCTCGCGTCTGAAAACCGATGAGGAAACATTGACGAAAGTCCGCCTCTGTGGTGCTCCTCTGCTGCGCAAATGCGAGCCGAGAGCCGCGCGCGCGGAATATTACTCGCTTCCTCAAGGTTGCCGCGCGCGCTCCGCTCGCGCGCGACCCGAGAGCGCATTGTGAACGCACGTACCAGTATACCTATATATATATATCTCTCTCTCTCTCCTGTGCCTGTGTGTGGCCCACCTCTGTCTGCACCTTTGTTGCATAGGCTCGGAGCGAACGTCTGAAGTCGCCGTCGTTCGCCACAATACGATCAGCGGAATCGTAGCCGCAGATATCTCTTATGCGTCACGTAATTGTTGAAATTATATTAAATGCGTAGCTTAAAAAAGTGACACGCGAATAAGTTTTGTGTTTCTTGTTATTCGTA
>NW_012097074.1:0-763 GCF_000956235.1 Wasmannia auropunctata | reverse complement strand
CGTCGTATGCCGTACACGAGAATGGCCTGGCGGTCGTATATGTGTGCGCGGATACAATGGAAGTATTTTGTTTCTGTCTCATTCCGTACCGTTCCGTACCATTCTGTCCCATATACGATCTCGTAGTATAGCACGGTGGGGCCCGCCGTGCACACAAACGCCCGGTATCCCCGTGGGTACAATGGTCTCCGCCGGCCGGAAGCGAGCTACCTGTCTCCCACGTGTGATGCAGCCTCCCAACGTAATGCGATGCAACGCGACTCGAGAGTCGACGCACAGTGTCGTGCGTATACCTATACAGGTGCACAATGAATAAAGTGCACACGACTGAACGCGCGTGCACACGCGTTACTCGTACGCAGAGACCGTACAGTGTGGTCCATAGAATCCGTATCGTATACCTACGTATAAAGCCGCGTTTTGTTTCTCGCGTTCGCGCATCGACAGAATCTCCGCGTTGTCGTCTCCGTCCCACGATGCTAACGAGCGTTTGAACATTATCGCGTTTACGTCACCGCATATGTCTCACGTACACGTTTTTGCTTCGACGAGAAAATTATACGATGCACATTATATAATATTCTTTAATCTGTTTTGGTTTAAACGAAGCACCGCAATTACCGATATATACGAATAACGAAAATATTACTGTAGAAATTCTTAATGGTATCCCGAAAGATATAGACGATAGTCTCGAAATTGTTGGAAAAAAAAACCAGCATTTATTACCTTCAGACTGGCTTGTACGTGGCAGCGATACAGG
>NW_012097073.1:0-449 GCF_000956235.1 Wasmannia auropunctata | reverse complement strand
TTTCATGCAGAAGACGGCATACGAACGTATCGATTATGTATAAAGATCGTTGTGCGTTTCACCGACGACGGTTACTGGCCGACTACTCGTCGTATTTTCATCGATATAAAAATCCTCCTCCGAGCCCCCTCGGCAATTAATTCATTGTTCCAGCACGCACGTCGTTACGTGCGCGATTTATATCACCCCATTGAGCGAACAGTGATTGGCAGCTAGCAATTGACATTGTCCGCAGGTCATTCCAAAATAGAAGCCACGAAATACAAACGAACGAACGTTGATGTATTTATACGAGCCAATTTTGTAGCAAGCAAAATGGAAAATCTGTAATCTGCATATACTTTGCTATACGGAAGCGATATTGAATAACTTGATGACTTAATAATGATTTTAATTACTTGAACTGAAAGACAGATGAAATCCTTTCTAAAAAGAGGCATGACATCGAT
>NW_012097072.1:0-539 GCF_000956235.1 Wasmannia auropunctata | reverse complement strand
CCATGCACAACAGTTATACATCGACGCTTGGAATGTACAAGGCCGTATTTAATAGAAAGGTTTCTTGGAAGAGAATATCAAACTGCAATGTGCACGTGTACATGCAGACAATAGAAGAGCTGTTAGAACAGCTGTTCACATCTAAAGTAAAGAAAAATCGACAAAGGAGTTAATGAGAATTCAAATGTTAAATTCGCAGCTTCCTAATCTTTTAAAAAGTATGTAGCGAATAATTTTAAATAATCGAGTTTTTTCCCATCAATTTCTACTTTATCCGTCCATTTTAATCTTTTATTAGAATAAGTGAAGAAAAACTGTAATTAAATTTTATTTAATTATAAAATTTTTACCACACATTAACTTACAATTTTCGACTCGTTTTATTTTTTACATTAAATCTTATATAACTGTAAAAACTGAAAATCAATATTACTTTACTATTAAAACAAAAAACACTTCAAAAGGAGTATTATGACAAGTTATTCTGGTACAAGAAAATTATTTTCATCGCAAATTTATGTTCAAACAGGGCAAGGATC
>NW_012097071.1:0-470 GCF_000956235.1 Wasmannia auropunctata | reverse complement strand
TTACTTATAATGATTTAATCGAGAAGTTTAAGTTTCTGATTTAATTAAAAAAGATTTGAATAGGGTATTGATTATTAACACATAAAATATTTTTAAATTTTTTAGCTTATATCGAAATTTACACAGATTTAATTCTTTAAATGTTAAAATTTGAATTATTAAGATAATTTGAATATTCAGATCTCTCTCCTTTCCTCTCTCTTTCTTTTTCTCTTTGTGTGTGTGTGTATATGTGTGTGTCAATAATTGGATAAGAATTGTTTTACATAATTTAGATATAAAATTATTCTAATATTATTAGATTTGTTTCTAACGTATTTAAATATTATAATTGTCGGTTTTTAACCTTTAACAGCCTATTTTAAGCTTTATTAGGTCATGTTTTATAAAGGAATTAAGGTTTCATATAAAATTAAGGAAACATTTAAAAATTTAAATCAAATGTAATATTTTTTTATCCTTTAACATTT
>NW_012097070.1:0-434 GCF_000956235.1 Wasmannia auropunctata | reverse complement strand
TTTTTTTTAATTTTTTCCAAGAGTGGACAAAAGATTATTATTCTTGGACAAATATGGACATATTGTGGACAATCTAATGCCATATAGATTTTGTCAAAATTCGCATTTAGGGGTGCCAACTTCACGCAGCTGTGTATATTAAATAGCTTTGCAAATAGATTACTACTAATTAACAGATAATAATAAATGAACGCGAATTCAGAAAAAATCGAGAGCGGCAAAGTTACAATAAAGAGCATGATAGCCGCACGAAATATCATATTATTGAACCGTTCGGCAAAGTAACTAGGGAATAACTACGCTTTCTGCTCGGGACACACTCAGTACTCGGACAGACCTGTCGCACACGTAAAGTGAGAGTAGCACATTCGGTCGGGATCAGGATTACAAGTGAGATAGACCTTTAAGATGTACTCCCTGGCCGGCACGTCTTG
>NW_012097069.1:0-437 GCF_000956235.1 Wasmannia auropunctata | reverse complement strand
TGAAAATGAGACACGCGTTCGCACCTCTCTGCAACGAAGTCCACGACGTTCTGCCGGTAAACATGCTCAAGCTCTCGGAATGTCTCGTCGATCGTTTAGCAGAATGTTGAAAGCGATGAATTTTCATCCCTACAAAATTCTCATAACCCAGGAATTGAAATATAAAGACGTTGGATTTCCTACGCAAAGAATTCGGCACCCGTCTGCTGTCTCGCAACACTGAGTTTCCATGGCCACCACGTTCGCCCGATCTCTCAGTGTGCGACTTCTTTTTGTGGGGCTATTTGAAGCAACGTGTCTACGCTAACAAACCTCGAACCTTGGACCAGCTGAGAGCCAATATTCGGAGAGAAATTGCAGAAATAAAGCCAGCGATGTTGAAAAAAAGTGTATGATAATTTCGAAAAACGCCTCGAAAATTGTATTGCTTGTAACGG
>NW_012097068.1:0-311 GCF_000956235.1 Wasmannia auropunctata | reverse complement strand
ATCGATTATTGTGCTATGTTTTAATTTCTGTGAGGACATAGAAATGTATCTTTCAAATGTATCTTTATCTTTCAATAAACATTTTGCGGTGAAAGTTAATTCCACTTCTAAATATGAAATAAGATCTAGTCTGGCTGATTAACAATCAGATATTCAGCACTTTATGTCGGATGGTTAATGATAATCAGTTTGCGTACTCGCAAAAAAAGGACGTTCAATATCAGTAACTTACCATCGTATTCTGGAAAGTAATCGACGAGATGAGAGTACATAATCTTTTCTTCTAGCAGATCTTTCTTGTTGAGAAACAG